>NC_053022.1:193327774-193611977 GCF_003073215.2 Triticum urartu
TCAACGATGAGCAGATGGACCCTTCAAGGTGCTCGCACGCTACTACAACAACGCTTACAAGATCGACCTCCCGCGCGACAAGTACAACGTGAGCGACATCTTCAACGTCAAAGATCTCTATCCCTTCCATGGTGATGAAGAACTCGATCCGAGGACGGATCTTCCCCAAGGGAGGGGAGATGATGCGCAGCATCCCACGACCATCCCCATGGCTGCCACCTCAACTATCCGAGCTCCAAGTGGACCAATAACAAGGGCTAGGGCACGTGCTATTCAATCCGAGGTGACATCACTCCTACTAGAGTTTTCCCCCTCTTCAAGTGAGACATGGCTACTGCCTAAGTCCGAGATACTATGTGTCATCAGGTACAATGCTCAAGACCCGGAGCCGAGGACTGTAGAAGAAGAGACAGGCGTCAACACTCTCGACAGCCCGGAACTTCCGGCCAGAGCCCAGAACTTCTGGCCCCCGGACCTTCCAGCTGACCCGGACCTTCCGGCTGCCGATGACTTCGACCTGCCCAGGCGTGTGAACTCTCGGGTTAGCCTGGACCCTGTCCCGGACCTTTCGGCTCCCAGAACCTCTGGTCTGCCCGGACCTTCCGGCCCTCAGATGCCAGGACATCTCCACCGCGCCAAATCTCTAGTTAGGCCGGACCCTCGCCGAAACATCCGGTGCCCGGAACTTCCGGCCTAGCCCGGAACTTCCGGCCCTGCCTACGCGCAGCCACTTGGGCCGAGGCCCGTGTACCCTTTCGTCACCTAGACTATATATACTCTATCCTGTACGACTTTCTAGGGTCAGTGTTGGTTTAGCTCATACTCAGAGATAGAGCTTCGCTCATCCATATCGGATCTACTCCTTGAGAGAGACCGCGGCCCCTCTTTGGAGAAGCTCCACCGTGGATTCATGACCCCTTTACGGGAGGATCCCCTTGTGGATTCAAGACCTCCTCATGGAGAAGAACCAGCTACCCTTGTATCGTCCTTAGTTGTCCGTGGATTCGTGTATCGTTCTATGTACCCAAGGATCTAGCACATGTATGACTTGTTCTTGCTAGTTTGAGTGTTCGTCTTATGTTTTCCCTCGTTTCCCTCCTCGTGTTCTTCGTGTTCTTCGCGGGATCCGCTCCTTTCATTAAAGATCGGGTGATTAGGGTTCCACCCTACATAAAAACATGCACTTTTTAATTTAATTTCAGAAGCAACATTAGATGGTTTATTATTAGGCTCCATATGTTGCTTAAAGTCTTTTGCCACAATCTGATTTTCACTTCTATTTTTCTCCTGTTTTGCTTTATTAGCTCTATTAATATCATCTTTCAAAATGGAATCAGGAGTCATAGGAAGAAAAGTAATATTTTTATCCCTATGAACAAGAGTATACTGATTGTTTCTACCATGGTGTACAGAATTTTTATCAAATTGCCATGGTCTACCAAGTAATAAGGAACATGCTTGCATAGGTACCACATCACAATCAACATAATCAGCATATGTAGAGATACTAAAATGCACACGAACAGTATGTCTTACCTTAACCTTGCCACTATTGTTGAACCATTGGATGTAGTAAGGATGTGGATGTGGTCTTGTGGTGAGTTATAGCTTCTCCACCATCTCCATGCTAGCCAAGTTATTGCAGCTCCCTCCATCTATGATGACGCGAACAGAACGTTCCTTCACAACTCCCTTTGTATGGAACAAATTATGCCTCTGATTTTGCTCAGCTTGTGTGACCTGCACACTCAAAACACGTTGAGCAACTGAACATTCATACCTGTCAGCATCTTCAGGAGCCATGTATTGCGTCTCATGATCAGAATCATCTCCACCTTGTTCTTCACGTGTAATAAGAGCCAAAGTCTCCTCATCATAGTCACTAGCGGACTCGTACCCACCATCAAAGTAGCAATCATCACACGCTGAGATTTGCATTCTCTCGCAAAATGTCCTCTTCCCTTACAATGACGACAAATAATATCACTTGTGTGCCCTGTTGATGCCATGGAAGAAGAAGAACTCTGCGCAGGCCCGGGAGGTGTGCTCTTGGCAGATAGTGGTGGTTGTGCCTGCTTTCTTGTATCACGGCTGGAGGTGGCACCTGATGGAGGTGCTGGTGTGGTGGAAGTAGAGGATGCACGTGGTATCCATGATGAAGATCGACCTGCAGAAAAGTAAGTTTGCGCCAATGCCTGTCGATCCTCCACTTCATGTTCAACTTTACAAGCAAGATGGAATAAACGAGTGATATTAGTATACTCCTTATACTCTAGAATGGTCTGAATCTCTCTATTTAATCCACCCATAAAACGTGCAAGCATAGCTTCATTATCCTCAACAATACCACATGTAATCATGCCAGTTTGTAATTCCTGATAATGTTCTTCTACATAATTTTTTCCTTGTTTTAAACACTGCAATTTTTGAAGCAATTCACGTTGATAATATGGTGGAACCCAACGAGTACGCATAGCAGTTTTCAAAGCAGACCAAGTAGCTGGAATAGGATATAATCTACAATTCTCAGACCACAGAACACATGCAAAACTAGTGAATGCACAAACAGCAGCAGGAACACGTCTCTCCTCGAGATATTGTAAACATGTAAATCATTGTTCAGTTTCTAACTCCCAAGTAAGATATATATCAGGAACATATCTACCCTCAAATGGTGGAATATTCAATTTTAGTTTAGGGAGAGGGCCATGATCTCGTACCTGAGGGTGACCCCTACCATTGCCATTATTTGCATGTGGATGACCTAGTTGTTGCTGTGCTGGTGGTGGCACGTAGTTCTGACTTTGATCAACCTCATCCTCGTAATCTCCCGCAGAATCATCCTCCTCCGCATCAGCAGCAGGAGCCACAGAAGTATCAACAGCAGCACCAATAGTTTGGCCAGGTGCAAGAGGGAGACGGCTCACTCGACGGAGGGCTGTTTTGCGATGTGGAGGTAGTCATTGTTGTTGTTGTTGTTGTAGAGGTGCGTTAGGTGCAGCCGGTGGTGGTGGTGGAAGACACGCGGGCAATTCATTAAACTTGTTATCGAGCTTTGTTTCGAACGTCTTCTCCATGCCATCTATCTTCTCCATGGCCTCTTCAAATCTGTTTAGCACATCTTGCACCTGTCCACTCATCATTTGCTGAAATTTATCATGCAACTCCTTATTCGTCATGTTCTCCCAGTCAGTCTCGTCGGCTTGTGATCCTGCCATGGTTAGCAACAATAGAAACACACAAGAATATGATCCTACAGACTACTAACAAGAGGTGGTGGTGGTGTCACAAATCCGTCAAGCAAATCTCAAATTCTTACCAGTTCTTACCCAGCAGCAGGCGGTGATTGGCAACCGTCGTAGTCAAAACTCTCAAAGCTTGGATAGAGCAATTACTAGGGGGAGTCAAACGCATGACGTAGATGTATGTGATGCTGGGAAGGCTTATAATATGGTAGCAAAAATTGTTAGCAATAATCAATTTAGAGATGCAAAGTTGAATAAATGCTCAACGATGATACTTTGCTGGTCCTAGGCTAGACCATGCTAGAGACGCGAGCCTAGAACACTACCAAAATCACGGCGCTGCACGTAAACAATGGAGGAGCACACTCTGAATTTTTTTTCTTTTTTTTCACTTTTTTGGCACTTTTTTTCCTCTTTTTTTTAGTTTGGAACTATTTTTCTTCTGCGGGTAGCACGTAATCTCGGGAGTCCAACCCTGTCACGACTCGGAGTATGGCGTGATCTAGAACTCAAAAACAAAGCAACAAATACTGGACTCGGACTGGTGGCGGAGATGAATTTGTGGAACTCGGACTGTGGTGGTATATCTGGAATCGGATTTGTGGTGGTATATGGCGATGGTATATCTGGACTCGGATTGGTGGTGGTATATGGCGATGGTATGTGTGGACTCAGATTGGTGGTTGTATATGGGAGCGGCGATGTATATGGTGGGGTGGTGGTATATGGTAATGACGATGGTGCGGCGGCGGCGTGACAACCCGTGAACAGAACTCGAAACTCTAAGGGACTAGACTCTAAGACCAGCAACTCGACACGACGATGCAACCGCAAATTCAACAAAGCAAAACTCTAAAAAGACTATGCAAAGGCTCAGATTGGTTCGGATATGATGACCTAACCCTAAATTCTTTTTTTGGCTTTTTCGTGGACCATAGGTATGAAGAACAGACTCGACCTAAACTACGAAAAACTGTAAAATCTCATCGAGCAACCTGGAAATCTGATACCACTTGATAGAGGCGAAGGTGTCCTGATGTTTCGATGAGATAGATATCGTTTTCTATGGGAGTCGACTTTGACGATCCGACTACGAACGTGCGAAGACGTCGCGCCTTAGCAATCGCTAAACCAACTTCCGAGGGTTATTGACCACGCCAGAGCACGATCAACCTGACCACGAGGGTCTATTTCCTGCGAGCAAACAAAGAACAAGCAAGAAACTGAGATTGCAATCTGGATATTGCGAATATAAGATGAATGCTTTATTGATCAAGGTGGGGTTCTGTGACACCTTGGTCTGGTCGTTGAACACAAATGAAGTACGCGAAGTTGCAGCTATGGCGAACTTTTATTCTAAACAAAACCCAAAGTCTAAACGACGCCCTAAGGGCTGTATATATGGAGGAAGAGGGGGGAATTTCGTGGCCCTTGGAGGAGGGGTCCGAAACCAACCCTAACTCTTGTTTCCCCACACATACGGACTCTAAAAACAGCCTATACTTAAGTATTTCGAAAATACATGGGCCTGGCCCAATAATAAGGTGACGCAGCACCTAAAATAGCCTTTGGACGAAATTTATGATGTGGCATCTTGTATATTTCGTCCAAGGCTTCATGCACTCCTTATGGTGGCTTCAAAGTCCTGAAATCATCACTTGTAACTCCATTCTGGATCCCCTTGCGCATGCCATCATTCCACTCTTGAACATGTTCCAAGGTTCATCTTTCTTGTCCAAGCTAGGCCCTTCATTTGTAAGCAAGACAAATGTATCCAATTTAGGCAGCATCATATTCTCATGAACATTAGAATCGTTACCAAGAAACGAAAGTACCTGATAATTCAATTGGCGTGCACAAGCTCTAGTAATTGGTCCAGTATGTATAGCAGTAGGGGCTGTGGGTGTAAGAATGGTATTGATGTCCTCATCACCCATGGACCTACCATCGTCTCATCAAGTGCCTAGTGGACCCATGACTCGATCACGTGCAAGAGCTCTTGAAACCGAGGTGACATCTCTCCTCTCACAATTCCATTTCGATGCACATGAAGCATGGCTACTACCTCATATGGACACTTTGTGCATACTCAGGTACCGTGGAGAAGCTGAGGAGCAAGGACAAGAAAAAGAGGAAGATGGACGAGAAGACGGAGAAGAAGGAGGGCTGAAGGAAAAGTCCCAGCCACCGGACGACCGGCCGGGACCGTACGCCCGGCGCCTGAAGCATCAGCCAAGCCCCAGCGAGCGGACGTCCGGTACAGACCGGACGACCGGTGCCCCGGAACCCGAAGCAAATGAGCGGACGTCCGGTCTGGACCGGACGACCGGCGCAGCTGCACCCGAACCAAAGTCAGCGGAAGTCCGACGTTTCCGGATGTCTGGCACCCCCATCACAGAGCAGAACCAGCGGACGTCCGGTCACCAGCGGACGTCCGATACCTGTCTGCGCACAGTGTTCGGGCCCGAGGCCCATGTACCCCTTCACTTCGCCCCCATTTGCACATAGACTATAAATAGACCCCCATTCAACCTAGCTAGGGCTAGCAAATGTTTAGCTCATATTTGTGAGAGAGCTTTGCTCATCCACTTGGTTACCTTCTCCTCGGAGATTCGAGCCTCCACCGGAGAAGATCCCCCAAGCGGATTCAAGGCCTCCTTGTGGAGAAGAACATCAAGACCCCCTCTTGGGCGGCCCCATCAAGACCTCCACACGGAGAAGAACCGGTTACCGTGTATCGTCCTGAGTTGTCCGTGGATTCGTGTATCGCTCTATGTACTCGAGGATCTAGCCCATGTGTGACTTATTCATGTCGGTTTAGTGATTTCCTCTTGTGTTTTCCTTCCGTTCTTCCTCGTGTTCTTTGTCATTTCCCCAGGATCCGCTCCTTTCGTGAAAGATCGGGCGATTAGGGTCTCTACCCTACATCATCTTGGTATCTAGAGCAAGGTTGATCACGATTTCGGAGCCCCCCTCTTCGTTTTTCTTGCTTGATTTTGTTGTTTTTCATCCTAATCCTAAAATCCCCACAAAAATAGCCCCAAAATTTTTTCTTGTGTTTTGTGAGTTTTGATGACGTTTTGTTGGTTTTGATCCGTGAATTTGTTGTGTAGCAAGTGGATCTAGCCTTCCCCCACCATCTCCACCTCGAAATCCCTCCCAAAATCCCCATATTCCGCCCAAAACCGCCTCCCGGATCTGAAATTTCGCGTTGATCCCGACCCACCGGACATTCGGCGACCCAGGAAGCACCGGACAACCGTCACTGTTACGGACGACCGGTGACCGGACATCCATCCATTTCCGGACGACCACTACTCTAAAACTGATTTCGCTCAAATTTTGTTTCGGCTTCCACCACATCATCCTCTACATCACCACCGACTTCCGCAAACCTTTTCCAATATCCCAACCCACACCACCACTTACCTTCTACCTACTCCGACGATTTTGGTCGCACTTGGTTTTGAGAATTTGAGTTGCGGTATTGTATCCTTTTGTGTTTCGGCTATCTAGGTACGGTTCGACATCGACCTCACCGTCGCTCATCTTCGCCACGGACACGTCATCAACAACGATCACCTCGACTACGACTTGGTACTCGTGCCACCATTTTGACACCATACCAGAAGTAAGACCGGTAACCTCATCTTGGTATTGGTCATATCACTCTTGCCATTACATTGATATCCACCTTAGCCTTACTCCTTTGCGTTGCTTACCCATCGAGACTAGCCTTTGAGTATTGTCGGCAACGAGACTTGTGCACATTAGTGATCATACTTCCCATAGCATACATACATACATCATTGTTGCCTATATTGGTATCATATCTTGTGTCACAAAGTTGTCATCGCATACTCACTTGCTATCTTGGTTCATCAAGCATTGCATGAGAAAAGAGCTCACACATCAAAGAGCCAACCAAGCTTTTAAGCAAAGAGGAAAGATATGCAAAGAGCTTTTAAGCAAGAACCATAGCATCATAAAACATTAAGATTGTCATACTCGGTCATCTTGGATCATATCATAGCAACACCTTGCATAGAACATATTTGGGATAGAAGTCGTTGCATTTTTGCTAAGTAGGTTGTGCACAAGTTCTTGTATCCTCCTATCGTGCAATCGTGCTAGCGTCTCTCTAGTGTTGTGCAACAAGAGCATTCTTGTGGATTCCACATTTTGGCTCAACCTTGGTTGCACAACCCCACTTATCTACTTGCATGTTTGTTTCCGTGTACCGTATATGGTTGGTCTACTTGTTACATTGAATCTTGCGAATCTTCTCCAACATTATTGAATCTTGCTTACATTCGCATTAAAAATTGTGCCACCATCCTAACCAAGCTCCACCGTAAGCTTTTACTTGTGTAGGTGTGAGAAACCGACCAGAATTCGTACCAATTGGGCTATTTCCTTGTCCTACATTCGAGTGATCATCGATTCACTTTCAACTTCGGTCAAGGTACACTCTTCGTCGAGCCACGCGCACCGACTGTCAAGCAAACCTCAATCCACTTCGAGACACCGACTCTCAAGAGCGCCGATGACGTCAAGCCGAAGAAGCCTTTGCGCTAGCTCGAGAAGGACAACAACAATGCCAACAAGATGCCGAGGCTCAACGTCAAGAACAAGAACTCCGTGACGCTCAAGCACTTGAGGCGCAACAAGCTCTACGCGATGCGAGTCGAGCCATTGCCGACCGAGGCCGACAAGCCTGTGAAGAAGCGGAAGCACTTCACGAAGAAATTCAAGAACGACGATTTCAAGCTCGCATGCATCATCTAGTTCCTCCTCGATCTTGACACGCTCCTCCACAAGCTCGCCAAGACCATCAAGTTCATCAAGAGCATGAAGACAATGGGAATCCTCCGCGGCAAGAGCAACATGAGGTTGACAACCCTCCACGTCAAGAACACCACGAGTTGAACAATCATCTACAACATGGGCGTCATCATCCCCGACCCCAACACAATGAAGAACAACGATACGACAAGCTCAAGTTCACCATGCCCAAGTTCAACGGAAGCAACGATCCCGAAGAATACCTTTCATGGGCATTGAAAGTTGACAAGATCTTCCGTTTGCACAATTATGAAGAAGAGAAGAATATCGCGATGGCATCCCTTGAGTTCCAAGACTATGTCCTCATTAGGTGGGAACAAATCATAGAGCGCTGCGAGGCAAGAGGTGAACCACCCATCACTACTTGGGAACAAATGAAGGATGTCATGAGAGCATGCTTCGTACCTACCTACTACAACCGCGACCTCTTCAAGAAACTCCAACAACTCAAGCAAGGAACCAAGCGCGTTGAGGAATACTACAAGGAGATGAAGATTGCAATGATAAGAGCCAATGTGAGGGAAGATGATGAGCAAACAATGGAACATTTCTTGAATGGACTCAATCATCCTATCAAGAAGATCGCCGACTTCCAACCATACTGAAATCTCATCGAGCTCGTGCACCAAGCTACCAAAGCAGAATGCCAAGTGCAAGATGATTTCAAGTATGCCAAGTTCTCATCCAAGTCCTACGGTTTCTCCAATAACCAAGCTTCAACAAATCCAATATCGACTACAAGACCCTCTACCTCCAACATCGACAAGTCGACTTCCAAGAAAGCTTCGCCAACTACAAGCAATCCTAATAGGAGCAACTTCAAGCTGAGAGCTTCATCATCATCAACCCCTACCGATGAGACCGTCAAGATGAGTTCCCTCAAGTGTTTCACTTGCGGTGGTCGAGGCCACAAGTCCTATGAGTGCACCAACAAGCGCACCATGATCTTCAACGACGATGGCACTTATGATTCCATGAGAGAAGGAGAAATGGAAGCCCTTGAGCAAGTCGCCATGCACTGCCAAGTGAACAATGAAGAAGAACAAGTCCGATACCAAGAAGAAGACCAAAGTCTTAACTCAAGTCCCGCACTTGTTGTCTCCAAAGTCTTGACTCTACAACATCACCAAGAAGAAGACCAACGATGCCACATATTCCATACCAAGGCCGGCATCAATGGACGATCCGTCAAGGTCATCATCGATGGAGGTAGTTGTCACAATCTCACAAGTGAAGAACTTTGCTCGAAGCTCCAATTGCCCAAGACGAAGCATCCACATCCATACAAAGTGCAATGTCTTAGTGACTCCGGTACCATCCAAGTCGAGCACCAAGTGCAAGTCTCCTTCAAGATTGGCGCCTACGAGGACACCTTGGAGTGAGACGTCATCCCAATGACCGTTTGTCATCTTCTCCTTGGACGGCCATGGCAATTTGATAGAGGAGTCGTCCACAATGGGCGTACAAACCACTATAGCTTGAAGATGCAAGGAAAGGAGTTTGTGTTACGACCTATGTCTCCAAGCCAAGTGATCACCGGTAAGCAAGCCACCCATTGTGGAGAGAATGGTGAGAGTGTGAGCCACCAAAAAGAGAGTGAGCGCCACAAGCCCAAAATCAGTGCCTCCACGATGAGCGAAAACAAGAACCTAGTTCTATTTGCCACCAAACGTGAGATGAGAGAAGTGTGAGAGAACACATCTAGTGTCCTACACTACGTCCTCGTGTATAAGGACAATGCACCACAAACTAACACTTCTCACACTCTTCCTCTAGTGTTGTCTTCTCTTTTGCTGGAATTTCAAGATGTTTTCCCCGATGAGCTACCTCCGGGACTACCTCCACTACGCGGTATTGAGCACCGCATCGACCTCACCCCGGAGCACCGCTTCCGAACAAAGCTCCATACCGCGTCAACCCGGAAGAAACCAAAGAAATTCAAAGGCAAGTAAAGCAATTCATAGACCATGGTCATGTGCATGAAAGTTTGAGTCCTTGTGCCGTACCGGCCATTCTTGTTCCAAAACGTGACGGTAGCTTTCGCATGTGCTCCGATTGTAGACCTATCAATGCTATCACCGTTCGCTATAGGTACCCCATTCCACGCCTAGATGATATGCTAGACGAGCTTAGTGGTGCCACTATATTTTCCAAAATTGATCTCAAGAGTGGTTACTATCAAATCTGCATACAAGAGGGTGATGAATGGAAAACCGCCTTCAAAACCAAGTTTGGTTTGTATGAGTGATTAGTCATGCCTATGGGTCTCGAAAGCACCGGGCACTTCTATGCGCCTTATGAATCATGTATTTCGCCCTTGCATTGTTATATTTGTTGTGGTTTACTTCGATGACATTCTTGTGTTTAGCAAATCTATCAAAGAGCATGTCACCTATGTCCGCACCGTTTTGCAAACTCTTCGAAAAGAGCGACTGTATGCTAATATGGAGAAATGCCTTTTTGGTGTTGATAAGCTCGTTTTCTTAGGTTTTGTGGTTTCTTCTAAGGGTGTTCATGTAGATGAGTCCAAGATCAATGCTATTAAGACTTGGCCGCAACCAACCACCATGCATCAAGTGCGTAGTTTCCTTTGTCTTGCGGGTTTCTATTGTCGCTTTGTGAAGGATTTTAGCACCATTGCTTCGCCTTTACATGCTTTGAGCAATAAGAATGCACCTTTTGTTTGGGGACCATCCCAAGATATCGCATTCAATGAGCTTAAGAATTTTCTTACTCATGCTCCCATGCTTGCTTTACCCAACTTCGACAAGCCTTTTCATATTCATTGCGATGCTAGCGGTAATGGCATAGGAGGTGTGTTAACGCAAGAGAAGCGCCCCATAGCTTACTTTAGTGAGAAACTTTCCGGCGCGCAACTCAACTATCCCTTCTATGACAAAGAGCTATATGCTTTAGTCCACATTTTACATGAATGGGAACATTACCTTCGTCCCCATGAGTTTATCATTCATACTGATCATGAGACTCTCACGTATCTTAAGGGTCAAACTAAGTTGAACAAGCGTCATGCTAAATGGAGTAAATTCATTGAGTCATTTCCCTATGTCATCAAGTACATCAAGGGTAAAGAAAACATCGTAGCGGATGCTCTTTCCCGCATATGCATGCTAGTCACGCAAGTTGAGTTAGATGTCATTGGCTTCGAGCATATCAAAGAATTGTATGAGCATGATGTGACTTTTGCCACTCCTTATGCAAAGTGTTTGTCGAATACATCTTGGGAACGCTATTACATCAAAGACGCTATCTTATGAGAGCTAACAAACTTTGCATCCCAAAGTCGTCCCTTCGTTTGTTGCTTTTGCAGGAATCGCATGGAGGAGGCTTAATGGGACATTTCGGACGAGATAAGACGTTCGCCACGCTCTCGAAGAGCTACTTTTGGCCAAAGATATTTCGGGACGTCAATCGCTTTACCAACCGATGTTCGACATGCCGCAAAGCTAAGTCCAAAGCTCAATCTCATGGTCTCTATATGCCTCTACCGATTCCATACCAACCATGGGAAGACATTAGCATGGACTTCGTACTTGGTTTGCCTAGGACTCGCAATGGGAAAGATTCTATATTTGTCGTTGTGGACCGTTTCTCAAAAATGGCACATTTTATTCCTTGTAACAAGATAGAGATGCTTCACATGTTGCTAATATCTTTTGTAGGGAAATATTCGTCTCCATGGTGTACCAAAGACAATTGTCTCGGACCGCGACGTCAAGTTCCTTAGCTACTTTTGGAAGACCTTATGCGCCAAGCTCGGAATCAAGCTACTCTTCTCCACGGCGTACCATCCTCAAACCGACGGCCAAACGGAGGTTACAAACCACACACTCTCCGCTCTACTTCGAGTACTCATCAAGAAGAACACCAAGGAGTGGGAGGAGTGCCTACCAATCGCCGAGTTCGCCTACAACCGAGCAAGACACTCAACAACCGGCAAGTCTCCTTTCAAGGTCGTTTATGGATTCATCCCGTTGTCACCATTGGACATTCTTCCTCTACCACTCCAAGAGCGCATCAATTTGGACGCAAGTCGCGTCTGACACATCTCAAGAAGGTGCATGAAGATACAAGAAACACCATCGAGCGCCAAGTTCAATGCCTTGCGACCAAGCTCAACTTCAACAAGCAACCTATGGTCTTCAACATTGGTGATCGAGTGTGGCTACACCTTCGCAAGGACTGCTTCCCACAAGAACGCAAATCCAAGCTTCAACCACGAGCAGATGGACCCTTCAAGGTGCTTGCACGCTACAATGACAACGCTTACAAGATCGACCTCCCGCGTGACAAGTACAACGTGAGCGACATCTTCAACGTCAAAGATCTCTCTCCCTTCCATGGTGATGAAGAATTTGATCCGAGGACGGATCTTCCCCAAGGGAGGAGAGATGATGTGGAGCATCCCAACGTCATCCCCATGGACCTACCATCGTCTCATCAAGTGCCTAGTGGACCCATGACTGGATCACGTGCATGAGCTCTTGAAACCGAGGTGACATCTCTCCTCTCACAATTCCACTTCGATGCACATGAAGCATGGATACTACCTCATATGGACACTTTGTGCATACTCAGGTACCGTGGAGAAGCTAAGGAGCAAGGACAAGAAGAAGAGGAAGATGGATGAGAAGACGAAGAAGAAGGAGGACTGAAGGAAAAGTCCCAGCCACCGGACGACCGGCCAGAACTGGACGTCCGACGCCTGAAGCATCAGCCAAGCCCCAGCGAGCGGACGTCCGGTCCAGACCGGACGACCGGTGCCCCGGCACCCGAAGCAAACGAGCAGATGTCCGGTCTGGACCGGACGACCGGCACACCTGCACCCGAACCAAAGTCAGCAGAAGTCTGACGTTTCCGGACGTCCGGCACCCCCATCACAGAGCAGAACCAGCGGACGTCCGGAGGACACCGGACGACCGGCCGCTCCTGAGACTCCAGATGTCCGGTCACCAGCGGACGTCTAGTACCTGTCTGCGCATAGTGTTCGGGCCCGAGGCCCATGTACCCCTTCATTTCGCTCCCATTTGCACTTAGACTATAAATAGACCCCCATTCATCCTAGCTAGGGTTAGCAAATGTTTAGCTCATATTTGTGAGAGAGATCATCCACTTGGTTACCTTCTCCTCAGAGATTCGAGCCTCCACCGGAGAAGATCCCCCAAGCGGATTCAAGGCCTCCTTGTGGAGAAGAACTTCAAGACCCCCTCTTGGGCGGCCCCATCAAGACCTCCTCACAGAGAAGAACCGGTTACCGTGTATCGTCCCTAGTTGTCCGTGGATTCGTGTATCGCTCTATGTACTCGAGGATCTAGCCCATGTGTGACTTATTCAGGTCGGTTTAGTGATTTCCTCTTGTGTTTTCCTTTCGTTCTTCATCGTGTTCTTCATGATTTCCCCGGGATCCGCTCCCTTCGTGAAAGACCGGGTGATTAGGGTCTCTACCCTACATCAAAACTGATGGACAAACTGAAGTAGTCAATAGAATGTTTTCTACTATGCTTAGGGCTGTTTTGAAGAATAACAAGAAAATGTGGGAAGAATCCTTGCCTCATATTGAATTTTCTTATAACTGTTCATTGCATTCTACTACTAAGATGTGCCCTTTTGAAATTGTGTATGGTTTCCTACCTCGTGCACCTATTGATTTGTTGCCTCTTCCATCTTCAGAGAAGGTTAATTTTGATGCTAAAGAATGTGCTGAATTGATTTTAAAAATGCATGAGTTAACTAAGGAAAACATTGAACGTATGAATGCTAAGTATAAACTTGCTGGAGATAAGGGTAGAAAACATGTTGTGTTTGCACCTGGAGATCTTGTTTGGTTACTTTTGTGTAAGGATAGATTTCCTAATTTGCACAAATCAAAGCTAATGCCACGTGCTGATGGTCCTTTTAAGGTGTTAGAGAAAATAAATGATAATGCATATAAACTTGAGTTGCCTGCAGATTTTGGGGTTAGTCCCACTTTTAACATTGCAGATTTGAAGCCTTATTTGGGTGAGGACGATGAAATTTCATCGACAACGACTTCATTTCAAGAAGGGGAGGATGATGAGGACATCAATACCATTGTTACACCCACAGCCCTGCTGCTATACATACTGGACCAATCACTAGAGCTCGCGTATGCCAATTGAATTATCACGTACTTTCGTTTCTTGGTAACGATTCTAATGTTCATGAGAATATGATGCTGCCTAAATTGGATACATTTGTTTTTCTTACAAATGAAGGGCCTAGCTTGGACAAGAAAGATGAACCTTGGATCAAGTTCAAGCATGCAGATGATGGCATGCGCAAGGGGGTCAAGAACGGAGTTACAAGTGATGATTTCAGGACTTTGAAGCCACCATAAGGAGTGCACAAAGCCTTGGACGAAATATACAAGATGCCACTTCATAAATTTCATCTAGAGGCTATTTTAGGTGCTGCGTCACCTTATTATTGGGCCAGGCCCATGTCTTTTCGAAATACTTAAGTATAGGCTGTTTTTAGAGTTCGTATGTGTGGGGAAACAAGAGTTAGGGTTGGTTTCGGACCCCTCCTCCAAGGGCCACGAAATCCCACCCCCCCCCCTCTTCCTCCATATATACAACCCTTAGTGCGTCATTTAGACTTTGGGTTTTGTTTAGATTAAAGTTTTCCATAGCTGCAACTTCACGTAATTCGTTTGTGTTCAACGACCAGACAAAGGCGTCACAGAACCCCACCTTTATCAATAAAGCTTTCATCTTATTTTAGCAATATCTAGATTGCAATCTCAGTTTCTTGCTTGTTCTTCGTTTGCTCATAGGAAACAGGCCCTCGTGGTCAGGTTGATCGTGCTCCGGCGTGGTCAATAACCCATCGGAGTTGGTTTAGCAATTGTTAAGGCGCGACGTCCTCGCACGTTCGTAGTCGGATCGTCAAAGTCGACTTCCTCTAAAACGATAGCCACCATCTCATCAAAAGACGGGATACCTTTACCTCTATCAACATCAATACTGATAGAGGAAAAGGCGTCCCAATGTTTCGATGAGATGGTGGCTATCGTTTCTGTGGGAGTCGACCTTGACGATCCGACTACGAACGTGCGAGACGTCGCGCCTTAGCAATCGCTAAACCAACTTCCGAGGGTTATTGACCATGCCGGAGCATGATCAACCTGACCACGAGGGTATGTATCCTGCAAGCAAATGAAGAACAAGAAAGAAACTGAGATTGCAATCTGGATATTGCGAATATAAGATGAAAGCTTTATTGATCAAGGTGGGGTTCTGTGACACCTTGGTCTGGTCGTTGAACACAAACGAAGTACGCGAAGTTGCAGTTATGGAAAACTTTTAATCTAAACAAAACCCAAAGCCTAAACGATGCCCTAAGGGGTGTATATATGGAGGAGAGAGGGGGAATTTCGTGGCCCTTGGTGGAGGGGTCCGAAACCAACCCTAACTCTCGTTTCCCCACACATACGGACTCTAAAAACAGCCTATATTTAAGTACATCGAAAATACATGGGCCTGTCCCAATAATAAGGTGATGCAGCACCTAAAATAGTCTCTGGACGAAATTTATGAAGTGGCATCTTGTATACTTCGTCCCATGC
Source organism: Triticum urartu (assembly GCF_003073215.2). Classification (NCBI taxonomy): domain Eukaryota; kingdom Viridiplantae; phylum Streptophyta; class Magnoliopsida; order Poales; family Poaceae; genus Triticum; species Triticum urartu. Next base: position 193,343,471 of record NC_053022.1, read on the forward strand.
TTCATGCACCCATTATGGTGGCTTCAGAGTCCTGGAATCATCACTTATAACTCCGTTCTTGTTCCCCTTGCGCATGCCATCATCTCCATGCTTGAACTTGCTCCAAGGTTCATCTTTCTTGTCCAAGCTAGGCCCTTCATTTGTAAGCAAAACAAATGTATCCAATTTAGGCAGCATCATATTCTCATGAACATTAGAATCATTACCAAGAAACGAAAGTACCTGATAATTCAATTGGCGTGTGCGAGCAATAGTAATCGGTCCAGTATGTATAGCAGCAGGGGCTGTGGGTGTAACAATGGTATTGATGTCCTCATCATCCTCCCCTTCTTGAAATGAAGTCGTCCTCGACGAAAGTTCATCGTCCTCACCCAAATAAGGCTTCAAATCTGCAATGTTAAAAGTGGGACTAACCCCAAAATCTGCAGGCAGCTCAAGTTTATATGCATTATCATTTATTTTCTCTAACACCTTAAAAGGACCATCAGCACGTGGAATTAGCTTTGATTTGCGCAAATTAGGAAATCTATCCTTACGCAAATGTAACCAAACAAGATATCCAGGTGCAAACACCACATGTTTTCTACCCTTATCTCCAGCAAGTTTATATTTAGCATTCATATGCTCAATGTTTTCCTTAGTTAACTCATGCATTTTTAAAATCAATTCAACACGTTCTTTAGCATCAAAATTAACCTTCTCCGAAGATGGAAGAGGCAACAAATCAATAGGTGCACAAGGTAGGAAACCATACACAATTTCAAAAGGGCACGTCTTAGTAGTAGAATGCAATGAACGATTATAAGCAAATTCAATATGAGGCAAGCATTCTTCCCACATTTTCTTCTTATTCTTCAAAATAGCACTAAGCATAGTAGACAATGTTCTATTGACTACTTCAGTTTGTCCATCAGTTTGGGGGTGACAAGTACTACTAAAAAGCAGCTTAGTCCCCAACTTAGCCCATAAACATCTCCAAAAGTGGCTAAGAAATTTAGTATCACGATCTGAAACAATAGTATTTGGCACACCATGCAAGGGAATAATTTCATGGAAGAACAAATCAGCAACATTAGCAGCATCATCGCTTTTATGACATGGTATAAAGTGTTCCATTTTTGGAGAACCTATCCACGACAGCAAATATGCTATCCCTCCCCTTCTTTGTTCGAGGTAAACCTAAAACAAAGTCCATAGATATATCTGTAACACCCCGGTTGTAACTTTCCCAATTTGTACTCCAACTCTTGCTGTTTTGGCATTAAGTTATTTTATTTTCTCGGGTTCGGGTCTTTGCCTCCGTGTGTTGTTATCATTGTCATGCATCTCATATCATGTCATCATGTGAATTGCATTTGCATACGTGTTCATCTCTTGCATTCGAGCATTTTCCCCGCTATCCGTTTTGCATTCCGGCGCTTCGTTCTCCTCCGGTGGTCATTTCTAGCTTTCTTTCGTGTGTGGGGATTAATCATTTCCGGATTGGGCCGAGACTTGCCAAGCGGCCTTGGTTTACTACCGGTAGACCGCCTGTCCAGTTTCCTATCATTTGGACTTCGTTTGATACTCCAACGGTTAACCGAGGGACCGAAAAGGCTTCGTGTGTGTTGCATCCAAACACCCCTCCAATTTGGCCCAAAACCCACCTAAGCCTTCTCCATCATCTAGATCGTTCGATCACGATCGCGTGGCCGAAAACCGCACCTCATTTGGACTCTCCTAGCTCCCTCTATGCCTATTTAAAGACCACCCCCGAAATTCCGCTTTTCCTCTCCCCCGAAACCCTAGCCTCCCTCCATCCGGCGCGCCGGACACGTCCGGGCCGCACCGGACAAATCGCCGCCGCCGCCCGCAGCCAGTGGCGTAGTGCCACGTGGCGCGCCGCCACCCGCGCCCGCACCGGCCCACTCGGCCCGGGGAGAGCCCCCGCGGGCCCGACGCCGGCCGCCGCCTCCTCCACAACCCCGCCTCCGTCCTCCTCCCGCCCGGCCGCCCGAGCCGCCGCCTGCTGCCTCGCCCGCTCCGCCGCCTCGCCTGCCGCGCCGCCTCGGCCGCCGTGCCGCCACCGACTCCGGCCGGCCTCCTCTGCCTCCTACTCCGGCGACGAACTCCGGCGATGTTGTTTTTTTTCACTAAGTCCCCGGAAATTCCAGATCCATGTGCTCCTGTTCTTAGGCTCGTAACTTTGCATCTGTAGCTCCGATTTGGGCATATAGCATATCAAAATGTTCATCTCAGAGAGTACATCATTTAATTCCATTGCATCATTTTCATTTGAGTTCATCTTGATGGCCGAAATGCTGTTAGAAGAGAGCTACTTGAGATAATTGTCAGATCTGCTGCTCCATTTAGCCTTTTGTCATTTTTGCCATGATTAATGTGTGCATGATATGCCCTTGAGATCTACATATGTTTTGTTAAGGGTTTTGTTATCTTCCTAGAGGTGCAACAAATGTATTTATGTGATGTGTGTGGTGCCTAGCACAAGCTAGCAAAGTGGTGCACTTGGTATTTCTGTTTTCAGGGACTCAGCATTTCCACCAAGTCCTTGAGCTGTTTATTTCATATTGCCATATGTTCATGTTGTTTCCTAGTGATCCGTGCCTCTTTTGAGGATGATCAGTAAGGATGTTTTGTTAATATTGTAGTGCTCTATCCATACATGTCTTTGTTTGCAATAATGGATCACCCTAGCTTGAGTCAATCGAGCTCTACTTTTGTCATTTCGTGAATCTGGGCAGATTGTCTACTTGTTAGCGATTTTGCCGAGGATGTTGTAGTTGATCCGTGCATGCTATGCTATTGTTCTTGCCATGTCTAGCTTGAATTTTGTGTATTCTTGATGGGTGTATGATTTTATTGTCATGACTTGCACCATAGTGAGAGCATCGAGCTCGTAAACATGCCTACTTGAGTTTTGTTTCAGCATGTTCCAGTTTCAAAAGTCCGAAAACTGATTATGTTTTTGCTATGTTCACATGCTTGCAATTGTATTTTCTGATCCCTTTTGGCTCAAGGTCACTAAGGGACTTTTGTTAAGCTCTTTGAGTAGCTCCATGCCATGGTTTACTTTGCCATGTTCAGGTCCTGTAGCATATAGTTTTGCTGCTCCGAAGAGTGCTACCTGATCTGAAATTCCAGACAAGTGTTAATTTCACAAAGTCTGAGATCTGTTTGCCATATGCATTTTTGTCGTGCTTCTTTGAACCTGTTAATGGATGAATTGGCCATAGCTCAGTGCTAGACTTTTGTTAAGCATCTTGAATTCATCCCTGCCATATACTTTTTTGTCATGTTTGGGTGTTTTAGCTTGTTCATCTCTGTGCATTTAGATGGCTACTTGCTGTAAATCGCAGACCGGTGTCATATTTGAATCGCTTGCCATTTCCAAACCGTAACTCCGACTCCGGCGTTCTTTATATCGTTTTCAAGCGATTTCATCTCATCTTTCCAGTGGCACACTTGGATTCCCAAGCTGAGGCCAGGTTCATGCATTTCTTGTCACATCTTGCATATGCATCCTACATCGCATCCCGCATAGCGCATCATCTTTGCATCATATTGTTTGATCCTTGCACGTGGTTGATTGTGTCCTTGTTGCTTGTTTGTCTTGTTTGGGTAGAGCCTGGAGATGAGTTCGCTAACGAGGAGCCCGTTGAGTTTGCTTTCGAGGATCCAGTCAACTCTGACAACTGTGCAGGCAAGATGATCATACCCTCGAAATCACTACTATCTTTGCTATGCTAGATTGCTCACTCTTTTGCTATGCCTTTGCTACGATGCCTACCACTTGATTTCAAGCCTCCCAAATTGCCATGTCAAACCTCTAATCCACCATGTCCTAGCAAACCGTTGATTGGCTATGTTACCGCTTTGCTCAGCCCCTCTTATAGCGTTGCTAGTTGCAGGTGAAGATTGGAGGCCTTTCCTTGTTGGAACTTTTATTAACTTGTTGGGATATCATTATATTATCTTGTTATCTTAATGCATCTATATACTTGGTAAAGGGTGGAAGGCTCGGCCTCTCGCCTAGTGTTTTGTTCCACTCTTGCCGCCCTAGTTTCCGTCATATCGGTGTTATGTTCCCGGATTTTGTGTGCCTTACGCGGTTGTGTTATAATGGGAACACCTTGATATTTCGCCTTATTTAAAGCTTTTCCAGCAATGCCCAACCTTGGTTTTACCATTTTCCACCTAGCCTCTTTTTCCCTTGGGTTTTCGGAGCCCGAGGGTCATCTTATTTGAAACCCCCCCCCCCCGGGCCAGTGCTCCTCTGAGCGTTGGTCCCACCGAGTGATGTCAGGGGCTACCAGGGGCAACTCTGGGCTGGCCTACCCGACGTCTTACTCATCTGAGTGTGCCCTGAGAACGAGATATGTGCAGCTCCTATCGGGATTTGTCGGCACATTCGGGCGGTGTTGCTGGTCTTGTTTTAACTTGTCGAAGTGTCTTGAAGAACCGAGATACCGAGTCTGATCGGAACGTCTTGGGAGAAGGTCTATTCCTTCGTTGACCATGAGAGCTTGTCATGGGCTAAGTTGGGACTCCCCTGCAGGGATTTGAACTTTCGAAAGCCGTGCCCGCGGTTATGGGCAGATGGGAATTTGTTAATGTCCGGTTGTAGATAACTTTAACCTTAACTTAATTAAAATGATTCAACTGAGTGTGTTACCATGATGGCCTCTTCTCGGCGGAGTCCGGGAAGTGGACATGGTGTTGGAGTAATGTTTGCGCGGGTTCTTCTCTAGTTTCTCGCTCGCGCTTTGCCTCCTCTTCTCACTCTCTTTTGCGAATAGGATAGCCACCATACTTGCTAGTCGCTTGCTGCAGCTCCACATATATTTTACCTTGCCTTACCTATAAGCTTAAATAGTCTTGATCGCGAGGGTGCGAGATTGCTGAGTCCCTGTGGCTGACAGATTACTATTACACCAGATGCAGGGCCTGATGATTCCGCTCCAGGTGACGCGTTTGAGCTCAAGTGGGAGTTCAACGAGGACTCTCAACGTTACTATGTTTCCTTTGCTGATGATCAGTAGTGGTGGTTAGTTGGGGGTGATCAGGACCGTGTCGCATGTTGGGTTCTCTTTTATTTTGGTGCCGTAGTCGGGCCATGAGTTTTTGGATGATGTAATGTTATTTATGTACTTGTTTGACGTGGCGAGTGTAAGACAACTATGTTATCTCCCCTTTTATTATCATATTACATGGGATGTTGTGAAGATTGCCTAACTTGCGACATATGCCTTCAATGCGATTATGTCTCTAAGTCGTGCCTCGACACATGGGAGCTATAGTCGCATCGAGGGTGTTACAATATCCTCCCAAGGAACACTAGGTACAGGAAAAGGCATATATAAACGATGAGGATTGAGTCGTGACTTAGCTTTTTGACATGTAGTGCAGCGAGCAACAAAATGCTCAACATCCCGTCTCATCTTTGGCCAAAATAAATGTGTAGCAAGTATATCCTCCGTCTTCTTGACGCCAAAGTGTCCCATTAATCCTCCCCATGCGCCTCCTGCAACAACAAAAGACGAACGGAGCTAGCTGGAGTGCATAGCTTGTTAGCACGAAACACAAATCCATCATTAAAAATGAACTTGTTCCAAGTTCTCCCTTCCTTACAATTCTGCGATACATCTTTAAATTCAGCATCATGAACATATTGATCTTTGATGGTCTCCAAACCAAATATTTTAAAGTCAAGTTGTAAAAGCATAGTATAACGACGAGACAATGCATCAGCAATAACATTTTCTTTACCCTTCTTGTGTTTAATGACATAAGGGAAAGTCTCAGTGAATTCAACCCATTTAGCATGTCTATGGTTCAGTTTTGCTTGACTTTTAATGTGTTTCAAAGATTCATGATCAGAATGTATAACAAATTCCTTGGGCCATAAATAATGTTGCCATGTTTCTAAGGTCCGATCAAGAGCATATAATTCTTTATCATAAGTAGAATAGTTCAGACTAGGCCCACTCAATTTTTCAGAAAAGTATGCAACAGGTTTGCCATCTTGTAATAACACACCTCCTAATCCAATTCCACTAGCATCACATTCAAGCTCAAAAGTCTTATTGAAATTAGGAAGTTGGAGTAAAGGAGCATGTGTCAACTTATCTTTCAATACTGTGAAGGCTTCTTCCTGTGTGGTACCCCTAACAAAAGGCACATCCTTCTTTGTAAGCTCGTTGAGAGGTGCAGCAATGGTGCTGAAATCTCTCACAAAATGCCTATAGAAACTAGTGAGGCCAAGGAAACTTTTCACTTGTGTGACCGTTTTGGGCTGCGGCCAACTCTCAATAGCTTCAATCTTGGCTTTATCAACTTCAATTCCCTATGGAGTAACAACATTGCCAAGAAAAGATACTTAGTCGGTGCAAAAGGTGCACTTTCCAAGGTTACCAAACAAACGTGCATCACGTAGAGCAATAAAAACAGCACGTAAATGTTCGAAATGTTCCTCCAAAGATTTGCTATAAATCAATATGTCATGAAAGTAAACTACCACAAATCGTCCAATGAAAGCATGTAAAACTTCGTTCATTAACCTCATGAAAGTACTAGGTGCATTAGTTAACCCAAAAGGCATGACTAACCACTCATATAATCCAAACTTAGTTTTAAATGTTGTTTTCCATTCATCTCCCAATTTCATACGAATTTGATGTATCCACTACGCAAATCAACTTTGGAGAATATTGTAGAGCCACTCAATTCATCAAGCATATCATCTAGCCTAGGAATAGGATGACGATAACGAATAGTAATATTATTAATGCCTCTACAATCAACGCACATATGCGACGTACCATCCTTTTTCGGCACTAAAATGATTCGCGTATATAACCTTTGTCGAGCAGCTCTTGTACTTGACGCATAATCTGCCTCGTCTCCTCTGGATTGGTACGGTATGGTGCACGGTTGGGTAATGATGCACCGGGAATTAAGTCAATTTGAGGCTCAATCCCTCGAATAGGTGGTAATCCTGGTGGCACGTCTTGTGGAAAGACGTCAGCGAGATCCTGCAAAATGTTAGTGACAGCAGGAGGCAAAGAGGAAGGCACGTCCTCGAATGAAAATAATGCCTCTTTGCACACAAAAGCATAGCAAACAGATTTGCTAAAATCTAGATCATCAATATCAGATTTGGTGGCAAGTAAACATGCACTTTTCAATTTAATTTCAGAAGCAACACTAGATTGTTTATTATTAGGTGGCATTTGTTGCTCAAATTCTTTTGCCACAATCTAATTTTCAATCTTATTTTTCTCCTGTTTTTCTTTATTAGCTCTATTAATATCATCTTTCAAAATGGAATCAGGAGTCATAGGAAGCAAAGTAATATTTTTATCCTTATGAACAAGAGTATACTGATTGTTTCTACCATGGTGTACAGAATTTTTATCAAATTGCCATGGTCTACCAAGTAATAAGGAACATGCTTGCATAGGTACTACATCACAATCAACATAATCAGCATATGTAGAGATACTAAAAACACACGAACAGTACGTGTTAACTTAACCTTGCCGCTGTTGTTGAACCATTGGATGTAGTAAGGATGTGGATGTGGTCTTGTGGTGAGAGATAGCTTCTCCACCATCTCCTTCCTAGCCAAGTTATTGCAGCTCCCTCCATCTATGATGACGCGAACAGAACATTCCTTCACAACTCCCTTTGTATGGAACAAATTATGCCTCTGATTTTGCTCAGCTTGTGTAACCTGCACACTCAAAACACGTTGAGCAACTAAACATTCATACCTGTCAGCATCTTTAGCAGCCATGTATTGCGTCTCATGATCAGAATAATCTCCACCGTGTTCTTCACGTGTAATAAGATCCAAAGTCTCCTCATCATAGTCACTAGCGGACTCATACCCACCATCCTCAGTAGCAATCATCACACGCTGAGATTGGCATTCTCTCGCAAAATGTCCTCTTCCCTTACAACGACGACAAATAATATCACTTGTGTCCCCTATTGATGCCATGGAAGAAGAAGAGCTCTGCGCAGGTCCAGCAGGTGTGCTCTTGGCAGATAGTGGTGGTTGTGCCTGCTTTCTTGTATCACGGCTTGAGGTGGCACCTGATGGAGGGGCTGGTGGAGTGGAAGTAGAGGATGCACGTGGTGTCCATGATGAAGATCGACCTGCAGAAAAGTTAGTTCGCACCAATGCCTGTCGATCCTGCACTTCACGTTCAGCTTTACAAGCAAGATGAAATAAATGAGTGATATTATTATACTCCTTATACTCTAGGATGGTCTGAATCTCTCTATTTAATCCACCCATAAAACGTGCAAGCATAGCTTCATTCTCCTCAATAATACCACATCTAATCATGCCAGTTTGTAATTACTGATAATATTCTTCTACAAAAAATTTTCCTTGTCTTAAACGCTGCAATTTTTGAAGTAATTCACGTTGATAATATGGTGGAACCCAACGAGGACGCATAGCAGTTTTCAAAGCAGCCCAAGTAGCTGGAATAGGATATAATCTACAATGCTCAGACCGCCAAACACATGCAAAACTAGTGAATGCACAAACAGCAGCAGGAACACGTCTCTCCTCGGGATATTGTAAACATGTAAATTGTTGTTCAGTTTCTAACTCCCAAGTAAGATATACATCAGGAACATATCTACCCTCAAATGGTGGAATATTCAATTTTAGTTTAGGGAGATGGTCATGATCTCGTACCTGAGGGTGAGCCCTACCATTGCCATTATTTGCATGTGGACGACCTGGTGGTTGCTGTGCTGGTGGTAGCACGTAGTTCTGATTTTGATCAACCTCATCCTCGTAATCTCCGGCAAAATCATCCTCCTCCGCATCAGCAGTAGGAGCCACAGAAGTATCAACAGCAGCACCAATAGTTTGGCCAGGTGCAAGAGGGAGACGGCTTGCTCGGCGGAGGGCTGTTTCACGATGTGTAGGTAGTCGTTGTTGTTGTTGTTGTAGAGCTGCGTTAGGTGCAGCCGGTGGTGGTGGAAGACGCGCGAGGAATTCATTAAAACTGTTATCCAGCTTTGTTTCGAACGTCTTCTCCATGCCATCTATCTTCTCCATGGCCTCTTCAAATCTGTTTAGCACATCTTGCACCTGTCCACTCATCATTTGTTGAAATTTATCATGCAACTCCTTATTCATCATGTTCTCCTAGTCAGTCTCGTCGGCTTGTGATCGTGCCATGGTTAGTAACAATAGAAACACACAAGAATATGATTCTACAGACTACTAACAAGAGGTGGTGGTGGTGTCACAAATCCGTCAAGCAAATCTCAAATTCTTACCAGTTCTTACCTAGCAGCACGCAGTGATCGGCAACCGTCGTAGTCAAAACTCTCAAAGCTCGGATAGAGTGATTACCAGGGAGAGTCAAACGCACGACGTAGATGTATGTGGAGCTGGGAAGGCTTATAATATGGTAGCAAAAAGGGTCAGCAATAATCAATTCAGAGATGCAAAGTTGAATAAACGCTCAACGACGGTACTGTGCTGGTCCTAGGCTAGACCGTGCTAGAGACACGAGCCTAGAACACTAACAAAATCACGGCACTGGACGCAAACAATGGAGGAGCACACTCTGAATTTTTTTTTGCACTTTCTTTTGCACTTTTTGCCTCTCTTTTTTGAGTTTGGAACTATTTTTCTTTTGCAGGTAGCACGGAATCTCGGGAGTCCTACTCTGTCACGACTCGGAGTATGGCGTGATCTGGAACTCGAAAACAATGCAACAATTACTGGACTCAGACTAGGACTGGTGGCGGAGATGTATCTGGTGGAATCTCGGACTGGTGGCGGTGATGAATCTGGTGGAAATCGGACTGGTGGCAGATATATGTTGCAGGTGAACTCGGATTGGCGTGATGGCAGCGGATATGTGGTGGCGTATATGGACTCGGATTGGTGGTGAATATGGCAGCAATGATGAAGTTGGTGTGGTGGTGGTATATGGCAGCAGCGATGATGATGATGCGGTGGTGATATATGGCAGCGGCGACGTGACAACCTGTGAACAAAACTCGAAACTCTAAAGGACTAGACGCTAAGACCAGCAACTTGACACGACGATGCAACCGCAAATTCAACAAAGCAAATACAGAAAAGATTATGCAAAGGCTCAGATTTGTTCAGATAGGATGAACTAACCCTAAATTTTTTTGTCTTTTTCGTGGACTATAGATACGAAGAATAGACTCGATCTAAACTACGAAAAACTATAAAATCTCACCGAGCAACCTGAAAATCTGATACCACTTGATACAGGTAAAGGTGTCCCGATATTTCGATGAGATGGTGGCTATCGTTTTCTGTGGGAGTCGACCTTGATGATCCGACTATGAACGTGCGAGACGTCGCGCCTTAGCAATCACTAAACCAACTTCCAAGGGTTATTGACCACGCCGGAGCACGATCAACCTGACCACGAGGGTCTGTTTCCTGCAAGCAAACGAAGAACAGGCAAGAAACTGAGATTGCAATCTGGATATTTCGAATATAAGATGAAAGTTGTGTTGATCAAGGTGGGGTTCTGTGACGCCTTGGTCTGGTCGTTGAACACAAATGAAGTATGCGAAGTTGTAGCTATGGCGAACTTTTAATCTAAACAAAACCCAAATCCTAAACGATGCCCTAAGGGGTGTATATATGGAGCAGAGAGGGGGAATTTCGTGGCCCTTGGTGGAGGGGTCCGAAACGAACCCTAACTCTTGTTTCCCCACACATACGGACTCTAAAAATAGCCTATACTTAAGTACTTCGAAAATACATGGGCCTGGCCCAATAATAAGGTGACGCAACACCTAAAATAGCCTCTGGACGAAATTTATGAAGTGGTATCTTGTATATTTCGTCCCATAATTCATGCACTCATTATGGTGGCTTCAGAGTCTTGGAATCATCAGTTGTAACTCCGTTCTTATTCCCCTTGCGCATGCCATCATCTCCATGCTTGAACTTGCTCCAAGGTTCATCTTTCTTGTCCAAGCTAGGCCCTTCATTTGTAAGCAAAACAAATGTATCCAATTTAGGCAGCATCATATTCTCATGAACATTAGAATCGTTACCAAGAAACGAAAGTACCTGATAATTCAATTGGCGTGCGCGAGCTCTAGTAATAGGTCCAGTATGTATAGCAGCATGGGCTGTGGGTGTAACAATGGTATTGATGTCCTCATCAGGCTCTAATTACACATGAAGAATACAGTGGAGATGATTCTGATCATGAGGCGCAATACATGGCTGCTGAAGATGCTGACAGGTATGAATGTTTAGTTGCTCAACGTGTTTTGAGTGTGCAGGTTACACAAGGTGAGCAAAATCAGAGGCATAATTTGTTCCATACAAATGGAGTTGTGAAGGAACGTTCTGTTCGCGTCATCATAGATGGAGGGAGCTGCAATAACTTGGCTAGCATGGAGATGGTGGAGAAGCTATCTCTCACCACAAGACCACATCCACATCCTTAGTACATCAAATGGTTCAACAACAGCGGCAAGGTTAAGGTAACACGTACTGTTCGTGTGCATTTTAGTATCTCTACATATGCTGATTATTTTGATTGTGATGTGGTACCTATGCAAGCATGTTCCTTATTACTTGGTAGACCATGGCAATTTGATAAAAATTCTGTACACCATGCTAGAAACAATCGGTATACTCTTGTTCATAAGGATAAAAATATTACTTTGCTTCCTATGACTCCTGATTCCATTTTGAAAGATGATATTAATAGAGCTAATAAAGCAAAACAGGAGAAAAATAAGAGTGAAAATCAGATTGTGGCAAAAGAATTTGAGCAACAAATGCAGCCTAATAATAAACAATCTAGTGTTGCTTCTGAAATTAAATTGAAAAGTGCATGTTTACTTGCCACCAAATCTGATATTGATGATCTAGATTTTAGCAAATCTGTTTGCTATGCTTTTGTGTGCAAAGAGGCATTATTTTCATTCGAGGATGTGCCTTCCACTTTGCCTCCTGCTGTCACTAACATTTTGCAGGAGTTCGCTGACGTCTTTCCAAGACGTGCCACCGGGATTACCACCTATTCGAGGGATTGAGCATCAAATTGACTTAATTCCTAGTGCATCATTACCCAACCGTGCACCATACCGTACCAATCCAGAGGAGACGAAGGTGATTATGGGTCAAGTACAAGAACTGCTCGACAAAGGTTATATACGCGAATCCTTTAGTCCTTGTGCTGTTCCTATCATTTGAGTGCCGAAAAAGGATGGTACGTCGCGTATGTGCGTTGATTGTAGAGGCATTAATAATATTAATATTCATTATCGTCATCGTATTCCTAGGCTAGATGATATGCTTGATGAATTGAGTGGCTCTACAATAATCTCCAAAGTTGATTTGCGTAGTGGATACCATCAAATTCGTATGAAATTGGGAGATGAATGGAAAACAGCATTTAAAATTAAGTTTGGATTATATGAGTGGTTAGTCATGCCTTTTGGGTTAACTAATGCACCTAGTACTTTCATGAGGTTAATGAACGAAGTTTACGTGCTTTCATTGGACGTTTTGTGGTAGTTTACTTTGATGACATATTGATTTATAGCAAATCTTTGGAGGAACATTTGGAACATTTACGTGCTGTTTTTATTGCTCTACGTGATGCACGTTTGTTTGGTAACCTTGGAAAGTGCACCTTTTGCACCGACCGAGTATCTTTTCTTGGCTATGTTGTTACTCCACACGGAATTGAAGTTGATAAAGCCAAGATTGAAGCTATTGAGAGTTGGCCGCAGCCCAAAACGGTCACACAAATGAGGAGGTTCCTTGGCCTCACTGGTTTCTATAGGCGTTTTGTGAGAGATTTCAGGACCATTGCTGAACCTCTCAACGAGCTTACAAAGAAGGATGTGCCTTTTGTTTGGGGTACTGCACAGGAAGAAGCCTTCACAGTATTGAAAGATAAGTTGACACATGCTCCTTTAATCCAACTTCCTGATTTTAATAAGACTTTTGAGCTTGAATGTGATGCTAGTGGAATTGGATTAGGAGGTGTGTTATTACAAGATGGCAAACCTGTTGCATACTTTTCTGAAAAATTGAGTGGGTGATGCGGAGCATCCCAAGGTCATCCCCATGGACCTACCATCGTCTCATCAAGTGCCTACCGGACCCATGACTCGATCACGTGCAAGAGCCCTTGAAATCGAGGTGACATCTCTCCTCTCACAATTCCACTCCGATGCGCATGAAGCATGGCTACTACCTCATATGGATACTTTGTGCATACTCAGGTACAATGGAGAAGCTAAGGAGCAAGGTCAAGAAAGAAGAGGAAGATGGAGGAGAAGACGAAGAAGAAGAAGGGATGCAGGAAAATTCCCAGCCACCGGATGACCGACCGGGACCGGACATCCGGCGGCTGAAGCGTCAGCCGAGCTCCAGCCAGCGGACGTCCGGCCCAGACCGGACGACTGGTGCCCCTGCACCCAAAGCGAACGAGCGGACGTCCGGTCTGGACCGGACGACCGGCGCCCCATCAAAAGGGCACATCTTAGTAGTGGAATGCAATGAACGATTATAAGCAAATTCAATATGAGGCAAGCATTCTTCCCACATTTTCTTATTATTCTTCAACACAGCCCTAAGCAGAGTAGACAATGTTCTATTGATTACTTATGTTTGTCCATCAGTTTGGGGGTGACAAGTAGTACTAAAAAGCAGTTTAGTCCCCAACTTAGCCCATAAACATCTCCAAAAGTGGCTAAGAAATTTAGTATCACGATCTGAAACAATAGTATTTGGCACATCATGCAAGCGAATAATTTCACGAAATAACAAATCAGCAACATAAACAGCATCATCGCTTTTATGACATGGTATAAAGTGTGCCATTTTCGAGAATCTATCCACGACAACAAATATTCTATCCCGCCCCTTCTTTGTTCGAGGTAAACCTAAAACAAAGTCCATAGATATATCCTCCCAAGGAACACTAGGTACAGGCAAAGGCATATGTAAACCATGAGGATTGAGTCGTGACTTAGCTTTTTGACATGTAGTGCAGCGAGCAACGAAACGCTCAACATCCTGTCTCATCTTTGGCCAAAAGAAATGTGTAGCAAGTACGTCCTCCGTCTTCTTCACGCCAAAGTGTCCCATTAGTCCTCCTCCATGCGCCTCCTGCAACAACAAAAGACGAACGGAGCTAGCTGGAATGCATAGCTTGTTAGAACGAAACACAAATTCATTATTAACAACGAACTTGTTCCATGTTCTACCTTCTTTACAATTCTGCAATACATCTTGAAATTCAGCATCATGCACATATTGATCTTTGATGGTCTCCAAACCAAATATTTTAAAGTCAAGTTGTGAAAGCATAGTATAACGACGAGACAATGCATCAGCAATAACATTTTCTTTACCCTTCTTGTGTTTAATGACATAAGGGAAAGTCTCAGTAAATTCAACCCATTTAGCATGTCTATGGTTCAGTTTTGCTTGACTTTTAATGTGTTTCAAAGATTCATGATCAGAATGTATAACAAATTCTTTGGGCCATAAATAATGTTGCCATGTTTCTAAAGTCCGAACAAGAGCATATAATTCTTTATCATAAGTAGAATAGTTCAGACTAGGCCCACTCAACTTTTCAGAAAAGTATGCAACAGGTTTGCCATCTTGTAATAACACACCTCCTAATCCAATTCCACTAGCATCACATTCAAGCTCAAAAGTCTTATTAAAATCAGGAAGTTGGAGTAAAGGAGCATGTGTCAACTTATCTTTCAATACCGTGAAGGCTTCTTCCTGTGTGCTACCCCAAACAAAAGGCACATCCTTCTTTGTAAGCTCGTTGAGAGGTGCAGCAATGGTGCTGAAATCTCTCACAAAACTCCTATAGAAACCAGCGACGCCAAGGAAACTCCTCACTTGTGTGACCGTTTTGGGCTGCAGCCAACTCTCAATAGCTTCATTCTTGGCTTTATCAACTTCAATTCCCTGTGGAGTAACAACATAGCCAAGAAAAGATACTCGGTCGGTGCAAAAGGTGCACTTCCCAAGGTTACCAAACAAACGTGCATCACGTAGAGCGATAAAAACATCACGTAAATGCTCCAAATGTTCTTCCAAAGATTTGCTATAAATCAGTATATCAACAAAATAGACTACCACAAATCGTCCAATGAAAGCACGTAAAACTTCGTTCATTAGTCTCATAAAAGTACTAGGCGCATTAGTTAACCCAAAAGGCATGACTAACTACTCATATAAACCAAACTTAGTTTTAAATGATGTTTTCCATTCATCTCCCAATTTCATACGAATTTGATGGTATCCACTACGCAAATCAACTTTGGAGAATATTGTAGAGCCACTCAATTCATCAAGCATATCATCAAGCCTAGGAATAGGATGACGATAATGAATAGTAATATTATTAATGCCTCTAAAATCAATACACATACGTGACGTACCATCCTTTTTAGGCACTAGTATGATAGGAACAGCACAAGGACTAAGAGATTCGCGTATATAAACTTTGTCGAGCAGCTCCTGTACTTGACGCATAATCTCCTTTGTCTCCTTTGGATTGGTACGGTATGGTGCACGGTTGGGTAGCAAAGTAGCGGGAATTAAGTCAATTTGATGCTCAATTCCTCGAATAGGTGGTAATCCCGGTGGCACGTCTTGTGGAAAGACGTCAGCGAACTCCTACAAAATCTTAGTGATAGCTAGGGGCAAAGAGGAAGGCACGTCCTCGAATGAAAATAATGCCTCCTTGCACACAAAAGCATAGCAAACAGATTTGCTAAAATCTAGCTCATCAATATCAGATTTGGTGGCAAGTAAACATGCACTTTTCAATTTAATTTCAGAAACAACAGTAGATGGTTTATTATTAGGCTTCATTTATTGCTCAAATTCTTTTGCCACAATCTGATTTTCA
The DNA here is from genome assembly GCF_003073215.2 of Triticum urartu. Lineage (NCBI taxonomy): Eukaryota > Viridiplantae > Streptophyta > Magnoliopsida > Poales > Poaceae > Triticum > Triticum urartu. The sequence goes on from NC_053022.1 coordinate 193,359,409, forward strand.
CTCTTATTTTTCTCCTGTTTTGTTTTATTAACTATATTAATATGATCTTTCAAAATGGAATCAGGAGTCATAGGAAGCAAAGTAATATTTTTATCGTTATGAACAAGAGTATACTGATTGTTTCTACCATGGTGTACAGAATTTTTATCAAATTGCCATGGTCTACCAAGTAATAAGGAACATGCTTGCATAGGTACCACATCACAATCAACATAATCAGCATATGTAGAGATACTAAAATGCACACGAATAGTACGTGTTACCTTAACCTTGCTACTGTTGTTGAACCATTGGATGTAGTAAGGATGTGGATGTGGTATTGTGGTGAGAGATAGCTTCTCCACCATCTCCATGCTAGCCAAGTTGTTGCAACTCCCTCCATCTATGATCACGCGAACAGAACGTTCCTTCACAACTCCCTTGGTATGGAACAAATTATGCCTCTGATTTTGCTCAGCTTGTGTAACCTGCACACTCAAAACACGTTGAGCAACTAAACATTCATACCTGTCAGCATCTTCAGGAGCCATGTATTGTGTCTCATGATCAGAATCGTCTCCACCGTGTTCGTCACGTGTAATAAGAGCCAAAGTCTCCTCATCATAGTCACTAGCGGACTCATACCCACCATCCTCAGTAACAATCATCACACGCTTAGATGGGCATTCTCTCGCATAATGACCTCCACCCTTGCAACGTCGACAAATAATATCATGTGTTTGCCCTGTTGATGCCATGGATGAAGAAGAGCTCTTTGCAAGCCCAGAATGTGTGCTCTTGGCAGATAGTGGTGATTATGCCTGCTTTATTGTATCACGGTTGGAGGTGGCAGCCGACGGAGGTGCCGGTGTAGCAGAACGTGTGGAACTAGATGATGCACGTGGTGTCCAGGATGAAGGTCGACCTGCAGAAAAGTTAGTACGCGCCAATGCCTGTCGATCCTGCACTTCACGTTCAGCTTTACAAGCAAGATGGAATAAACGAGTGATATTAGTATACTCCTTATACTCTAGAATGGTCTGAATCTCTCTATTTAATCCACCCATAAAACGTGCAAGCATAGCTTCATTCTCCTCAACAATACCACATCTAATCATGCCAGTTTGCAATTCCTGATAATATTCTTCTACAGAATTTTTTCCTTGTCTTAATCGCTGCAATTTTTGAAGTAATTCACGTTGATAATATGGTGGAACCCAACAAGTATGCATAGCAGTTTTCAAAGCAGCCCAGGTAGCTGGAATAGGATATAATGTGCAATGCTCAAACCACCAAACACATGCAAAACTAGTGAATGCACAAATAGCAGCAGGAACACGTCTCTCCTCGGGATATTGTAAACATGTAAATCGTTGTTCAGTTTCTCACTCCCAAGTAAGATATATATCAGGAACATATCTACCCTCAAATGGTGGAATATTCAGTTTTAGTTTAGGGAGATGGTCATGATCTCATACCTGAGGGTGAGCCCTAAAATTGCCATTATTTGCATGTGGACGACCTGGTGGTTGCTGTGCTGGTGGTGGCACGTAGTTCTGATTTTGATCAACCTCATCCTCGTAATCTCCCACATAATCATCCTCCTCCACATCAGCAGTAGGAGCCACAGAAGTATCAACAGCAGCACCAGCAGTTTGGCCCGGCTGAAGAGGGACACGGTTCGCTCGACGGAGGGCTGTTTCCCGACGTGGAGGTAGTTGGTCTTGTTGCTGTTGTTGCAGAGGTAGTCGGTGGTGGTGGAAAACGCGAAAGCAATTCAGCAAACTTGTTATCGAGCTTTGTTTCAAACGTCTTCTCCATGCCATCTATCTTCTCCATGGCCTCTTCAAATCTGTTTAGCACATCTTGCACCTGTCCACTCATCATTTGCTGAAACTTATCATGAAGCTCCTTGTTCGTCAAGTTCTCCCAGTCAGTCTCATCGGCTTGTGATCCTGGCATGGTTAGCAACAATAGAAACACACAAGAATATGATCCTACAGACTACTAACAAGTAGTGGTGGTGGCGGGTGTCACAAATCCGTCAAGCAAATCTCAAATTCTTACCAGTTCTTACCCAGCAGTAGGCGGTGATCGGCAACCGTTGTAGTCAAAACTCTCAAAAGCTTTTATAGAGCGATTGCCAGGGAGAGTCAAATGCACGACGTAGATGTATGTGGAGCTGGGAAGGCTTATAGTATGGTAGCAAAAAGGGTCAGCAATAATCAATTCAGAGATGCAAAGTTGAATAAATGCTCAACGACGATACTGTGCTGGTCCTAGGCTAGACCGTGCTAGAGACGCGAGCCTAGAACACTACAAAATCACGATGTTGCACGTAAACAAGGGAAAAGCACACTCTGGAAATTTTTTTTCGCTTTTTTTTGTGCGCTCCTTTTTTTTGCGCTCCTCTTTTTTTGCGAAAAATCACTATAATGGAGAGTGTCTCAAAACTCTTCCCTCGTCAAACTGATAGGATAGGCACGGAATTTTTTTTCGACTTTTTTTTCCGGAAATCAGGGCAGCGACGACGAAAAAGTGCGACAAAAAATCACTATGATGGCACGTGGCTCAAAAGACTTAGAAAAGCCTAAAAATAGGTTTGGGAAAAAATATTTTTGGTCACCGAAATTTTGGCCTAAAAACTGCCCGGGGGTCTCCAGACTCTTTCTTTTTCCGAGACCTACGCAGGCAAGGAAACACGAATCGGAATTTAGATTGATCTCAAAAACAAACCTAATATGAGAAGAACTCGGATTGGTGGTGGATATATGGTTGTGGTATATGGCAGCGGTGGTGGTATATGGTAGCAGTGGTGGTATATGGATACAGATTAGTGGTGGTATATGGATACAGATTGGTGGTGGTATATGGATACGGATTCAGAGCGGTGGAGGATAAGCAATGGTGGTAGATGGCAAGGCGATGATGATGGTGCGGCGGCGGCGTGACAACTTATGACCAGAACTTGAAACTCTAAAAGACTAGACTCTAAGACCAGCAACTTGACACGACGATGCAACCGCAAATTCAACAAAGCAAAAACCCTAAAAAGATTATGCAAAGGCTCAGATTGGTTCGGATATGATGAACTAACCCTAATTTTTTTGTGGCTTTTTCGTGGACTGTAGGTATGAAGAACAGACTTGATCTAATCTATGAAAAACTGTAAAATCTCACCGAGCAACCTGGAAATCTGATACCGCTTGATAGAGGCAAAGGTTTCCTGATGTTTCGATGAGATGGTGGCTATCGTTTCTATGGGAGTCGACCTTGACGATCTGACTACGAACGTGCGAGACGTCGCGCCTTAGCAATCGCTAAACCAACTTCTGAGTGGTTATTGACCACGCGGAGCACGCTCAACCTGACCACGAGGGTCTGTTTCCTGCAAGCAAACGAAGAACAAGCAAGAAACTGAGATTGCAATCTGGATATTGCGAATATAGGATGAAAGCTTTATTGATCAAGGTGGGGTTCTGTGACGTCTTGGTCTGGTCGTTGGACACAAACGAAGTACGAGAAGTTGCAGCTAGGGCGAACTTTTAATCTAAACAAAACCCAAAGTCTAAACGACGCCCTAAGGGCTGTATATATGGAGGAAGAGGGGGGGGGGGAATTTTGTGGCCCTTGAGGGTGGGGTCCGAAACCAACCCTAACACTTGTTTCCCCACACATACGGACTCTAAAAATAGCCTATACTTAAGTATTTCGAAATTACATGGGCCTGGCCCAATAATAAGGTGACGCAGCACCTAGAATAGCCTATGGACGAATATTATGAAGTGGCATCTTGTATATTTCTTCCAAGGCTTCATGCACTCCTTATGGTGGCTTCAAAGTCCTGAAATCATCACTTGTAACTCCGTTCTTGATCCCCTTGCGTGCCATCAACTCCATGCGTGTTCTTGCTCCAATGTTCATCCTTCTCCAAGCTAGGCCCTTCATTTGTAAGCAAAACAAATGTATCCAATTTAGGCAGCATCATATTCTCATGAACATTAGAATCATTACCAAGAAACGAAAGTACCTGGTAATTTAATTGGCGTGCGCGAGCTCTAGTAATTGGTCCAGTATATGTAATAGTAGGGGATGTGGATGTAACAATGGTATTGATGTCCTCATCAGATATCGTGGTATCCCTCCATTGTATATTCCCTTGACATTGCACTGATAACCCCTAGCCAATTTTGTGTCACTTGCCTATCGAGACTAGCCATTTGAGTATTGCCGGCAACGTTACTTGTGCACATTAGTGATCTACACCTAATATTGCATACATACCATATCATATTGGTATCATATCATCTCGTGTGCCTCAAGTTTGTTCCCGCATATACACAATTACTATCTTGGTTTGTGCATTGTGCCAAAGTGGCCATATACAAAAAAAGAGAATAAGCTTTTAAGCAAAGAAAAATAGAGAAACAAAAGAGCTCGTAAGCAATAGCCATAGCATCATACCACATTGCATATAAGATCATCTTGGATCACCTTGTGAGAAACACCGGGAACCATACATATATAGCATACTTGGGATAGAAAGTTTATCCATTTTGCATCTTATAGGTTGTGCACTAGTGTCGTATCCGCCTATAGAGCAATCGTGCTAGCTTCTCTCTTGAGTTGTGCAACACGAGCGTTTTCCGTGGATTCCACATTTTGTGCTCATCCTTGGTTGCACGACCCCATTTATCTATTCGCTGTGTGTTTTCGTGTGCCACACATTGCTATTGGTCTACTTGTTACACTTGGAAATTTGTGAATCTCTTTCAACATTATTTACTCTTGCTAACATTTTACATCAAATTTTTGTGCCACTATCCTCACCGAGCTCCACCATAAGCCTTACTTGTGTAGGTGTGAGAAACCGACAAGAATTGGTACCAATTGTGCTATTTCCTTGTCCACATTGGAGTGATCATTGATCCACTTTCAACTTCGGTGAAGGTACATTCGGTATTCGTTCTTCTCTTTCTACACTCATTTTGGCTCGAATCTTGTGATGGATAGGCAAGGCATTTCATCTCCGGTCTTCCATAACAACGACGGCGTGAACAACTACATCACCAAAGCATCAATCTTCTATCTACAAGGAAAAATGCAAGGCGCACAATCAAGACTGCGAGAGCGCATCGAGAACCTCTCCAGCGACATTCGTCACTCCGGAGCGAGGAAAAGGGACTACATCAACAACAAGCTTTCCGCACAAAAGGAGGAGCAAGATGCAAGGATGGAGGAGATTCGGGCCTTGATCAAGTCTACTTCCCCTTCGTCATCTTCAAGGCGGCGGCAAGCACATCGATCCTCTTCAGAGCGCCCAAGCGACACAAGCGCAAGACGTCCACGTCCACATCTCCATGGCGACCACCATCACGTTCTTGATCCACCTTGTCATGAAGGGAAAGTCACCTCCAAGCAACATGTGCACGACAACGATGAATGACATCTACTACGAGCTCAAGTGCGACAACGACACCATCATCATGAAGATGCTCGCCAAGTGCAAATGCACAAGTCCCAACAAGCCCTACTTCACACCAAGTCCAAACATCATGACCATAAGAGAAGACCGCGAGACGAGCACCACCAAGACGGATGTTCGGCTACACCAACCACTTCGGCATCTTTGCCAAGTGCTATCAAGGCATCTTCGCCTTTGGACGTACGGCATCTTCGCCTACTCCCCATGAGTTTGCCTACATCGACATCTTGAACTACAAGGCGACAACCTATGAGCAAGGGCGACACTTCCATCTTCGGAAGCCCCTCAAGGAAGATGGCCGAGCATGGGAAATTCCCTTCGGTCAAGGAGACGAGCTACGAGGTGCCACATCATATGGGCCTCCAACAACAAGACATCGACAAGAAGGTCGAGCAAGGGCCATCCCCTTCGACCACGGTGACGAGCATGAACCTCTTCAACAACATGAAGACGACGCCCATATTGGACTCATACTCCGAGTCAAGCTACGAGACCGCACATGAGACCTTATCTTTGGTCTTAAAGGAGAGTGATGATATGCCATCTTCGGCCTTCATCCACGGCTACAACTCCGACATGATTGAGCATGGAGACATTTGCACTAACATCTCTCCGACACCCACATATAAAGAGATGCCCCAATTCCCATGTGAGGAGAGACACCCCACCATGAGTGATATGAGTGACTCCACCTGATGCGGAGCATCCCAAGGTCATCCCCATGGACCTACCATCGTCTCATCAAGTGCCTAGTGGACCCATGACTAGATCACATGCAAGAGCTCTTGAAACCGAGGTGACATCTCTCCTCTCACAATTCTACTTCGATGCACATGAAGCATGGCTACTACCTCATATGGATACTTTGTGCATACTCAGGTACAATGGAGAAGCTAAGGAGCGAGGACAAGAAGAAGAGGAAGATGGACGATAAGACGGAGAAGAAGAAGGGCTGAAGGAGAAGTCCCAGCCACAGGACGACCGGCCGGGACCGGACGTCCGGCGCCTGAAGCATCAGCCGAGCCCTAGGGAGCGGACGTCCGGTCCAGACCGGACGACCGGTGCCCCTGCACCCGAGGCCAATGAGCGGACGTCCAGCCCCGACCGGATGACCGGTCCAACCGCACCTGAGCCAACATCAGCGGAAGTCCGGAGCATCCGGACGTCCGGCACCCCCATCACAGAACGGAACCAGCGGACGACCGGAGGACACCGAACGTCCGGCAGCTCCCGAGACACCGGATGACCGGTGCCCAGCGGACGTCCGGTACCTGTCTGCGCACAGTGTTCGGGCCCGAGGACCATGTACCCCTTCACTTCGCCCCCATTTGCACTTAGACTATAAATAGAACCCCCCCCCCATTCATCCTAGCTAGGGTTAGCAAATGTTTAGCTCAGATTTGTGAGAGAGAGATTTGCTCATCCACTTGGTTACCTTCTCCTCGGAGATTTGAGCCTCCACCGGAGAAGATCCCCCAAGCGGATTCAAGACCTCCTTGCGGAGAAGATCATCAAGACCCCCTCTTGGGCGGCCCCATCAAGACCTCCTCACGGCGAAGAACTGGTTACCGTGTATCGTCCCTAGGTGACCGTGGATTCGTGTATCATTCTATGTACTCGAGGATCTAGCCCATGTGTGACTTATTCGTGTCGGTTTAGTGATTTCCTCTTGTGCTTTCCTTCCGTTCTTCCTCGTGTTCTTCGTGATTTCCCCAGGATCCGCTCCTTTCGTGAAAGATCGGGCGATTTGGGTCTCTACCCTACACCATCTTGGTATCTAGAGCAAGGTTGATCACGATTTCGGAGCCCCCTCTTCGTTTTCTAGCTTGATTTTGTTGTTTTTTTTCCTAATCCAAAAATCCCCACAAAAATAGCCCCAAAATTTTTTCTTGTGTTTTGTGAGTTTTGATGATGTTTTGTTGGTTTTGATCCGTGAATTTGTTGTGTTCCAAGTGGATCTAGCCTTCCCCCACCATCTCCTCCTCGAAATCCATCCAAAATCCACGAAATCCTATAAATTTCGCGTTGACCCCGACCCACCGGACGACCCCAAGTTAGCGGACGTCCGGCGACCCAGGAACCACCGGACATCCGACTTTCACCGGACGACCGGAACCTCTACACCGAGCTGAAACTAGCGGATTTCCGACCCTACCGGACGTCCGGCGACCGGACATCCGTCCACTTCCGGACGACCGCTACTTCCACCACTTCATCCGCTACACCACCACCGAATTTCCGCAAACTTTGCCAATATCCCAACCCACACCACCACCTACCCGCTACCTACTCCGACGATTTTGGTCACACTTGGTTTTGAGAATTTGAGTTGCGGTACCGTATCCTTTTGTGTTTCGGCTATCTAGGTACGGTTCGACATCGACATCACCGTCGCTCATCTTCGCCATGGACGCGTCATCAACAACGACCACCTCGACTACGACTTGGTATTCGTGCCACCATTTTGACACCATACCAGAAGCAAGACCGGTAACCCCATCTTTGTATTGGACATATCACTCTTGCCATTACATTGTTAGCCATCATAGCCTTACTCCTTTGCGTCGCTTACCCATCGATACTAGCCATTGAGTATTCCCGGCAACGAGGCTTGTGCACATTAGTGATCATACTTCCCATAGCATACATACATACATCATTGTTGCCTATATTGGTATCATCTCTTGTGTCACAAAGTTTTCATCGCATACTCACTTGCTATCTTGGTTCGTCAAGCATTGCATGAGAAAAGAGCTCACTCATCAAAGAGCCAACCAAGCTTTTAAGAAAAGAGGAAAGATAAGCAAATAGATTTTAAGCAAGAACCATAGCATCATACAACATTAAGATTGTCATACTCGATCATCTTGGATCATATCATAGCAACACCTTGCATAGAACATATTTGGGATAGAAGTCGTTGCATTTTTGCTATGTAGGTTGTGCACAAGTTCTTGTATCCTCCTATCGTGCAATCGTGCTAGCGTCTATCTAGTGTTGTGCAACAAGAGCATTTTTGTGGATTCTGTCGTGGAATTGTCACGGCAGATGTCCTTTTGCAAGGACTTAGTCGTGGAGCCATCGCAACTAGGAAGCTTAAAGGGGTTAATCGGGACAAGGACACACGAGGTTTATACTAGTTCAGCCCCTTACGGTGAAGGAAGGCCTACGTCTAGTTAGGTTGGAATTGCTTGAGGTTTCGATGACCAGGGAGCGAGATACGCTATGCCTGGCCCTCGGTCAGTTGTTTCTTGCCCTAAGCCGCCAGCGGGTCGTCCCCTTATATACACGGGTCGACGCCCTACGGCTTATTGAGTCCCGGTCGGCTCATAAACAGTGTCTGGGTCGGTGACTAGTTACTTCTACCTTACAATACAAGTCACGCCCTCATGGCGGTTTATCACCATGGGCCATAAATCGCCTGTGGGCCTTTAGACCCTTTACTGAACCGCCATCTTCATGTCTTGGTCTTGGGCTTCAGATGGGCTTCTCTTTGCGTAACCTGGCCCCTCCTGGGCGGCTTACATAAATAGTTATATCCCCAACATTAGGCCCCAGATTGATTTGAACCGGTTCATGTCAATCTTTAAAAACCTTATGAACTGGCCTTCAGTCTTCCGTTTTCTGCGGAAACTTTAACCCGCCGTGACGTCATCTTCTGGATCCGGGTTTAATCTCCGTGACATCATCTTCAATAAAATTCATATTTTATTCCGTCATATCCTCCAACGGATCGTTGCCTTTACTAACCCTCCCGAGAATCGAGGCGTCGGGGCCGCTGGATAATGATGCCTTGGTCTCCTTGTTTCTCGCGTCGTCTTTGTCGGCCCCTCCTTATAAATAGATGCGACCTAGGCCTTTTTCATTTCCTTCAGTCGTCTTCCTCCTCGTACCTCCCTCTTTGTTGCTCAAGATCCGCCGCCGCCGCCGTCGAACTCCTTGTCTTCACCGACTCAGGCTGCTGCATCACCCTGATTCTGACCAGAAAACGACGGCGACCCTCCGCAGCTCTTCCGCAGCCGCGAGTTCCTCTTTTTCCCCTTTCTCAGATCTGCATTGAAACTGTCTTGAGTTCATCAGCCTTCTTCGCCGCCTGATGCATACCTCCATTAGTTTTCAACTCCAATGCCTTGTTCAGATTATAAAACAACATAGAACTGCTACGGAAAATATTTGTGCTTATCCTGTATAAGAACAGATCTCATTTCCCTTGTTTTGGAAACCCTCCTTGAGTATATGAACTTCCCTGTACTGTTTTAGGTCTAGAAATTTTTCGTTTCCAGAGCATCGCTTGATCCAAAATAATGATTGCAACTTGTGAAACCTTCTTGTTCCACACTTAGCCAAAAACTGTGTCCGCTGACTCTGTTTCGGCCATAGTAGCTCATGTGACCGGTCTAAGATTATTCCGGCTGTCAGCGCCGCTTGCTTCTGGCGACTTAAGAAAATTTTAATTACCTTTGATACCTGCAGCTATTTAAACATTATCGCATAGTTACTCATATGTCATTAGGCCCCTTCTTAAGCCTCCATCTTAAATAACCCAATAATGTTTATTCTCCGGGTTATAATAAACCGGAAAATTTCCTTTATCTTTTTGTAGGCTTCAATTTACCCAATGGCACCCAAAGCTGTTAAACCTCCGGTTACCTGCAACTGGGTCCCATCCATTGTTACAGAGAGCATACTGTCTGAGTTTGTAAAGTCTGGCCATCTGCCCAAGAAGGATGTCATGTATTATCGTGCTCCTGACCTGTCTGAAGATAAAACTCAACCCAAGGAAGGGGAGGTGATCATTTTTACCGATCACATGAGCCGGGGATTTTCTCCTCCCGGTTCAAAATTCTTTAGACGTTTTGCACTTCTTTGACTTAAGACCTCAAGACATCGGGCCCAATTCCGTGTCAAATATCTGCAACTTCCAAGTTTTCTGTGAGGTCTACCTTGGAGAAGAACCCAGCCCACCTTTGTTCAGGGAATTGTTCTATTTGAACCGGCAGAATGAGCGGGCCAACGGGCCCAGTCTGGAGCTTGGTGGCATATCGATTCAAAGGCGGAGAGACTGCCTGTTCCCTTATGCTGAATTGTCAAGTCATCCAAAGGAATGGAACTAGACATGGTTCTACTGCCAAGATACTTCTCCGGCTGGTGAAAACCCGCTGCCCGGCTTCCGTGCAATGCGCCTTGAACCTACTCACCCGCTGCCGGATAAGTTGACTGCTATTGAGCGTCTACCACTCACCCCCAAGATCAAGAAGATTAAAGCTCTTTTAGGGAACGGCTTAGATGGCATTGACCTGGTTCGAGTCTGGGTTGCTTGGAGAATAATTCCGTTAAGCCGCCGCCTTGGCTTAATGTGTAATTATTCAGGCGAGAAAGATGACCCTCAGCGTCATAGTCCTGACGACTTACCAGATGACGTAGTGGAAGCTATAACTCAGTCTTTGTTGAAAGAGGGCACAGTGAATAGTAACGATTTCGGCTTACTTCCTTTTTGCAAGAAGAACCCGGCCCCTGCAGTAAGTTTCCAGCCGTCGGGTTATTTTTTATCATGTTATACTGTATTCTTGCGCATAACCCTTTATAACCATTTATAGGCAAATGATAACTTCTGGAAATTCCAATATGATCATGAGGCGGCCAAGAAAACCAGGGCAGCCAAGAGAGCCGAAAGGAAAAACGCCAAGCCTGCCACTTCAAGGAAAAGGAAGCCAAGCGCTTCTGAGCTGTTTCAGCTTGATGATACTAATGATAACGAGGAAGAGGTAACTTTTTAATTTCCCTTTCTCCTTTATCACTACCTTACTGATATTAACCTTTTTTCAGGAAGACACGGGCAACAGCCAACCCGTCGAGGAAGAGGTAGTTATAATCTCCTCCAATTCCGAGCTTCAGCCGCGTCAGAAAATTCAAAGAGTAACCCGGAAAGTAAGATTTTCCCACCCTTTGGCTTACCAAGATCCTGACTTTCTTTTGAAGCGACAGCAATTTGAAAACCGAAGGCAGACTTGGACTAGCAAGGATACAGAGCTATCCTCCGGCTTGCCTGACCCAACCCGGAAGCGTCGGACTGAGGTTATCTCCTACTTATACCCTTTTTTACCTTTGGCGGGTCTAATCCGTCAACCTCTCAATTCCTCTGACTCCAATTACCAGGATACCTCTCCTTCATCCGGCGAGTCCATGCAATCAAACATGCCGGCTTTTAAGACTGCCCCTGGGTAATATCAGTTTATTCACCTTATGTTTTTCTTTCTTCATGTTTCTTTACTTATTTCTCTGCTTTGCCCACAGCGTGCAAGTTAAGCCCAGGAAGAAAACCAAGAAGGATAAACCGGCCCAAACCCCTGTGGTGACTGAACCGGAACAGGGTATAGCTGCTCCCGACTCTTCCACACATCAACCGCCGCCTGAGCCGGCTCAAGACATTGCAGCACCAACTTCTGACCCGCCTGCTGAAAATATTCCTGATGATTCTATTAACCCAGAGGCACCTAGCCCGGTCAAAACGGCTAACCCAGAAGTGGAATTTCTCAAGGCTCAATTCGTTGAGCCGGCCAGGCCCACCGTCCTTGCCAAATGCTCGTCTAAAGAGGAGTTGCTAGAACGCCATAAGACCAAGATGGATATCACTGACTATACTCATTTGAGTATTGGAGAGATCGTCTCGGGCTATATCAACCAGGTGCAAAGTAGCCGTGACCTAGAAATTGACATGGTGAAGCAAATACAGCAAAAATCTGAGGTATGACTTATGCTTCCTTACTTTCAATCATACTTACTGTACCAGCCCCCAAGTCTATTGCTTATGAATAAATATGCTATAGACTTAGAAAAATTGATAGAGCTGCTTCCCCGGCTTAAAGAAAAACATTTAAACCAGATGTAACATACTTTAACTTGCGATACACATTAGCCCCCAAGTGCCAAGTATCTTTGCATGCAAATTATTTGGGACTTAATATCCAGGACCGGCTTAATAATTTAGAAAGCTTCAGTATGCATTAGCCCCCAAGTGTCAAGTATCTTTGCTTGCAAAGTGCTTGGGACTTAATATTATTTACCGTAATCTTGACTACTATCCGGTGCAATGCAGGCCACCATAAGTCAATTTGAATCGGAGATCGCTGACTTGAAGAACCGCCTGGCAGCCCAGGAGATTGAACTTCAAAAGGCCAACTCCAAATTTGAATTCAGCGTCTCTGAACAAGAGAAGCTGAAGAAAAATTTTGAGTCGTAGAAGAAAATTTGGACTGACGAAAAGGCCAGACTAGTGACCCGGGCTGAGACAGCAGAGGCGTCGCTGGCAAACGTAACAGCCGAACTGACCGGCTTACAACTCCAGATATCTCGGATGGTCTCAGCGATCTTTGGTAAGTTATGTTAAGCAAGCATTAAATATTGTAAATATTCCTTCAGTTGTTACCTGAGGTTTACCTTATACTTACCAATACAGGCCCAGGAGCACAAACCTCAAGCAGAATATGCTGATCAAATTGAAGGCGGTGTATACTCTAGTAGAGCAACTGTACATTAGGTCACAATGTGCCTTGGCCGTTGTATCCTTATCAAATGATGTGCCCTACCTCTTGCAAGATGTGTTACAACGGCTTGTTGTACTTCCTCAGCGGATTCAAGAGTTGAGACGGGCCCAACAAGAGCCGGAGCAATAGCCGCTTTGAGTCGGGACAAAGCCTGGTTACTAGAGCTAGACCTGGCCGACATCGCTCTTGGGTATCCAAGTTTAAAGGAGGATGGTACTACATTTGATGAAAAGGATTTCACCACCTGCGTGAGGGATATACGCCCTGTGGCCACTCAAATTGGGAACGACACTGACCTCACCAAGTGTCAGCCGGGTTATGATAAGGAGAATCGGAGAATCCCCACGCCACATTATGACGATGTCAGCTTGATCCCTCCAATCCGTAAGCACACCTTTACCCCTGAAGTCGACCCGACTGGGTTAATAGATGATGAAGCTGAGTTTGAGGCCTTGAGTGGCATTGACTGGGCCTCATCATCCTTCCAGGACAAAGCAGCCGGCGGAGAGGCAGAGAAGGATAACCCGGAGGCTTCAAGTCAACCCCAAGAGTAGATTGCCAGGCGCCACCTGCTTATGTTGTTGTAGAAAAACAATGCCGCATCATTCAGACTCGGGGAGTCTTGTAACAGAGTAGAAAATACTTTGAGTTTTGCTATGCCTTTGCACATGCTTATGGCCCTTAATACTTGCATAAGCCGCCGTCACTATGCACTTTGTAGTTTATATGAATCTGTTATGTCCTTTGCAGAAATGTCTTGCATTGCTCTGCGATGCTTACGACTGTTTTTCCGGCTTATATAAGCCAACCCCTGAGGTTAAATTTAACTCCTGAAAATTGGCACATAAAAGTTCACCTGGTACTTAACAACCTGATGTAACCAATATTAATCCTGGAGGATTGCAATGTATTCCATTGTATTTTCAAGAGGGTCGCAAGATATCCAATGTTGATATTTGTAAAATATGATGAACAAAATTCAAGGGTTTCTGATTTGAATACGATCAGTGAACCATCCCAAAGGGGTTGAGCTAAGATTCGGATACGATCTGTTAGCCCCCAGTGGCTGTCGCGATGCCGATCAAGTGGGTATCGACAGCTATGTTCTCTTTGGTTCGAATATGACCTGTGTTTGAACTGGAAGCCCCCAAGTGACCATAAGAGTTGTTTAATGACGCTGATTCGAATATGATCCACGTCATACCCAAAGGGGTTAAGCTATGATTCAAATATGATCAAGAAGCCCCCGAGTGGGTTTGGCAGTATGCCGATCAAGTGGGTATCGACAGCTATGTTCTCTTTGGTTCGAATGCGAGCTATGTTTGAACAGGAAGCCCCCAAGTGATCATGGCTAGATTCAGATATGAACATAAGCTGGACCAAAGGAAAGCCGGATTCAGATATGATCCGCTTCTCCTTGGTTATCTCCACCACCTGACAAAGAAAACACATAAACCTTTTTTGGGAGTGGAAAAAAGGACAGAGGTCCTGCTTTATTGCTTTATGTAATATACATAGTATAAGTATATACACATTAGAGCCGATGGCTCAAGTATAATAAGGCCGGAGATGAGCGATATTCCACGGCCGACGGGTCTCCTCCTCCGACTTACGTGAGTCTTTGTGCTCCCGAACGTCGATAAGGTTGTATGATCCGTTGTTCAGATTCTTGTTGACCACAAAGGGTCCTTCCCAAGGAGGGGATAGCCTGTGCATGTCAGATTGATCCTGGATGAGTCGGAGCACTAAGTCGCCTTCCTAAAAGGTTCTGGACTTAACCCGGCGGCTGTGGTAGCGGCGCAGGTCTTGCTGGTAAATCGCCGAGCGGGCTATTGCCATGTCTCGCTCTTCATCCAACAGGTCAAGTGCGTCTTGCCGAGCTTTTTCATTGTCTTCCTCAACATAAGCCGCCACCCGGGGTGAGTCATGACGGCTGTCACTTGGAAGGACCGCCTCTGCTCCATACACCATAAAGAAAGGCGTGTAACCCGTAGATCTGTTAGGTGTAGTATTGATGCTCCAAAGTACAGAAGGTAACTCCACCAAACAACCCGGCGGCCACTGCAAGGTTACCAAGAGCCGGGGCTTGATACCCCTCAAGATTTCTTGATTAGCTCATTCTGCTTGACCATTGGATTGAGGGTGAGCCACAGCTGAAGCGTCAAGCCGGATATGCTCTCGTTGACAGAACTCTTCCATAGCTCCTTTGGAAAGGTTAGTGCCATTATCAGTTATAATGCTGTGTCGAAAACCAAAGAGAAAAATCACCTTTTTCATAACCTGGACCGTCGTGGCTACATCACACTTACTGACTGGCTCCGCCTCCACCCACTTTGTGAACTTGTCAACCGCCACCAAGAGGTGCGTCTTTTTATCCTTAGACCTTTTGAAAGGCCCGACCATATCAAGCCCCCAGACTGCAAAGGGCCAAGTAATTGGAATCATCCTCAATTCTTGAGCTGGCACATGGGCTCGTCGTGAGAATTTCTGACATCCGTCACATTTACTGACCAGGTCTTCTACATCAGCATGAGCCGTCAGCCAATAAAACCCATGACAGAAAGCTTTGGCCACAAGAGATTTTGAGCCGACGTGATGACCACAATCGCCTTCATGAATCTCACGAAGGATCTCCTGACCCTCTGTAGGTGACACGCAGCGTTGAAATGCTCCAGTGACGCTGCAGTGATGTAACTCGCCATTGGCAATTGTCATGGACTTGGACAGTCAGACCATTTGTCTTGCCAAGGTCTCATCTTCACGCAACTCTCCCCGGGTCATGTAAGCCAAATAAGGCACTGTCCAATCCGGGATAACGTGGAGAGCTTCCACCAGCTGTGCCTCCGGGTCTGGTATTGCCAGATCTTCCTCTGTAGGTAACTTAACAGAAGGATTATGCAAAACATCCAGAAATGTGTTAGGCGGCACCGGCTTACGCTGAGACCCCAGCCGGCTCAAGGCATCAGCCGCCTCGTTCTTCCTTCGATCAATGTGTTCCACCACATAACCCTTGAAATGTCCAGCCACAGCATCGACTTCGCGACGGTAAGCCACCATAAGGGGATCTTTAGAGTCCCACTTGCCTGACACTTGTTGAGCCACAAGGTCTGAGTCTCCCAAGCATCTTACCTGGCTCAAGTTCATCTCCTTGGCCATCCGGAGACCATGGAGTAGGGCCTCGTACTCGGCTGCATTGTTAGTACAAGGAAACATAAGCCGGAGCACATAACAAAATTTGTCACCTCGAGGGGAAGTTAACACGACTCCAGCCCCCGAGCCTTCCAACTGTCTGGACCCATCAAAGTGAATAGTCCAATAAGTGTTATCGGGCTTCTCCTCAGGTGCCTATAGCTCTATCCAATCGTTGATGAAATCCACCAAAGCTTGAGACTTAATGGCAGTGCGTGGTATGTACTTCAGACCATGAGGCCCGAGCTCGATGGCCCACTTGGCAACTCGTCCTGTAGCCTCTCTGTTCTGAATAATGTCTCCCAAAGGGGTAGAACTTACCACAGTGATAGGGTGACCATGGAAGTATTGCTTCAGCTTCCGGCTTGCCATGAACACCACGCAAACAAGTTTCTGCCAATGAGGATATCTTTGTTTTGACTCGATGAGTACCTCACTAACATAATAAACCTGTCGTTGAACCGGTTGTTCCTTACCAGCCTCCTTGCGCTCTACCACAATTGCCACACTGACGGCTCGTGAATTAGTAGCCACATATAACAGCAAAGGCTCTTTGTCAACAGGAGCTGCAAGAACTGGCGGCTCAGATAACTGCCTCTTTAAATCCTCAAAAGCAGCATTAGCAGCATTACTCCAGACAAAGGTGTCTGCCTTCTTCATCAGTTGGTACAGCGGTAGGGCCTTCTCACCTAACCGGCTTATGAATGGGCTTAAAGCGGCAACACGGCCCGCTAGTCGCTGAACATCATTGATACATGCTGGTTTAGCCAAAGAAGTGATTGCCTTAATCTTCTTCGGATTAGCCTCGATGCCCCTGTTTGAGACAAAGAATCCCAAAAGCTTGCTTGCAGGCACACCAAATACACACTTCTCCGGGTTAAGCATCATTTTGTGAACCCGGAGATTGTCAAAGGTTTCTCTGAGATCAGATATCAAGGTTTCCGCCTCTCTGGATTTCACCACTATGTCATCCACATAAGCATGAACATTGCGCCCAATCTGATTGTGGAGACAATTCTGTACACACTGTTGATATGTCGCCTCGGCACTCTTGAGCCCAAAAGGCATAGACACATAGTAGAAGGCTCCAAACGGAGTGATGAAAGCCGTCTTCTCCTGGTCCTTAACTGCCATCTTGATCTGATGATAACCAGAGTAAGCATCCAAAAAGCTCAAACGCGCACAACTCGCCGTAGCATCAATGATTTGATCAATACGGGGGAGAGCGAAAGGATCAGCCGGACAAGCCTTATTTAAGTCCGTGTAATCCACACACATCTGCTAGGTGCCGTTTTTCTTAAGCACGAGCACCGGGTTAGCCAACCACTCCGGGTGAAACACTTCGACAATGAGCCCAGCCGCCAAGAGCCGGGCGACCTCTTCTCCTATAGCTTTTCGTCGTTCTTCATTGAATCGACGCAGAAACTGCCTGGCCGGCTTATACTTCGGATCAATATTAAGAGTGTGCTCAGCGAGTCCTCTCGGTACACCCGGCATGTCAGAAGGCTTCCATGCAAATATGTCCCGGTTCTTACGGATGAACTCGATGAGCGTGCTTTCCTATTTAGGATCCAGGTTGGCACTGATGCTGAATTGCTTAGACGAATCACCCGGAGTAAAATCAACAAGCTTAGTCTCCGCAGCCGATTTAAACTTCATGGCCAGGTCATGCTCCGTAGTCGGCTTCTTGAGGGAGGTCATATCCGCCGGGTCAACGTTATCTTGATAAAATTTGAGCTCCTCTACTGCACAGACAGACTCGGCATAAGCCGCATCGCCTTCTTCGCATTCCAGGGCCACCTTTCGGCTTCCATGCACAGTGATGATACCCTTGTAACCCGGCATCTTGAGCTATAAATAAACATAACACGGCCGCGCCATGAACTTGGCATAAGCCGGCCGCCCGAACAAAGCATGATATGGACTTGATTTTTACCACTTCAAAAGTTAACTTTTCCGCCCTAGAATCATGCTCGTCTCCGAAGGCCACCTCTAGCTCAATCTTACCCACAGGATACGCCGACTTACCAGGCACCACTCCATGAAAGACAGTGTTGGAAGTCTTTAAATTTTTGTCAGTTAAGCCCATGCGCCGAAAGGTCTCGTAATAGAGGATGTTGATGCTGCTACCTCCATCCATGAGCACCTTAGTAATTTTATAACCACCAACCTACGGTGCCACTACCAGGGCCAGTTGACCTGGATTATCAACCCGGGGAGGGTGATCCTCCCTGCTCCAGACAATAGGCTGTTCCGACCACCTCAAGTAACAAGGGCTGCCGGCTCAACAGAATTCACCGCCCTCCTATGAACTTTCTGATCACATTTACACAAACTTGTGGTGAACACGTGATACTGCCCACTGTTTAGCTGTTTTGGATGGCTCTGATAACCCGACTGCTGCTGGTGCTGACCTCCTTGACCAGACTACTGTTGATTATAACCACCCTAGCTTCCCTGAAAACCAGATCCTGCACCACCGCCCGGGCCATGAAAGCCGCCAGCTCCTGAGCCTTGATTGCCATCAAACGTATTAGAATTCTTGAAAGCCTTCATGATTGCGCAATCCTTCCATAAATGAGTCGCTGGTCGTTCCCGGGTGCCGTGCTTCGGGCAGGACTCATTGAGTAGTTGCTCAAGAGACGGACCTGACCCGCCAAACCGAGGGGGTGGCTTTCCGTTGCGCTTCTGATTGTTACCCTGTGCATTGGCCACAAGTTCCGGGTTACCGTCCGCCTTACGCTTATTGCCTCCTTGACTCACCGGGTTATGCTGCTGACCCTTTCCATTACCGTTCTTCTTTCCCTTCCCTGTCTTTTCCTCATCAGATGCGGGATCCTTGGTACTATCAGAATCGGCATACTTGACTAAAGCCGCCATCAGCGTCCCCATATCGTTGCAATCACGCTTAAGGCGCCACAGTTTCTGTCTCAGAGGCTCAAAGCGGCAATTTTTCTCCAGCATGAGAACTGCTGACCCGGCTTCCATCTTGTCAGACAAATGTATTATGTCTTTGACCTGGCGCACCCAATGAGTCGTAGATTCACCTTCCTCCTGCTTACAGTTTGTCAGGTCCACAATCGACATAGACTGCTTACAAGTGTCCTTGAAGTTCTGGATAAAACGGGCCTTTAGCTCCGCCCATGACCCAATGGAATTGGGTGGCAAACCCTTTAACCAAGAACGGGTCGTTCCGTCCAACATCATGGTGAAGTATTTAGCCATCGCTTCATCACTAACCTCCAGCAGCTCCATGGCCATCTCGTAACTTTCAATCCATGCCCCAGGCTGTAAATCGGCCGTATAATTCAGCACTTTTCGAGGTCCCTTGAAATCCTTGGGCAGACGTACATTATGTAGAGCCGGTACCAGACAAGGAACTCCTCCGGTTCTAGTAGCAACACCTGCCTCAACGGAAGTCGTCGGGTAAACCGGTGAGTCCTGTTGGGCTGCTAGCTGAGCCGCTAACTGAGCCGCCCGCTCGTCCTCCTGACGTATCTAATCCTGAAACGGGTTATACCCGTCGGGCTGGTTCCGGCGCTGAGCGCTACTTGACAAGGCCTCCGACTCCATGTGTCTGTTGTAACTCGGGCTCCGGTTTTGACGAGGCGGAGCTAACCAGGGCGGAGGAGTTGAGTGAATCCTGTCCCGGCTGTAGGAGTAGGTCTCTTGCTGAGCTAGGGCTGTTTGGACAAGCTCCCTGATCTTCCGGGTTTCCACCGCTGTTGGATCGTCACCATCTACTGGGAGAGCCACCAAACGTGCTGATGCTGCGATTAAGTTCTCCATGGGGTTGGAGAAGTTACCCTTTGGTATTGGTACGTAATGGGGTAGTGCCATATTGCCGTGAAGAGGCGCCGTCACCGGAGGCTGGACTGGGCCTCCCGCTCCGGATGTCATAAACTGATTTGCAGCTGGCGGGTTACTTGGGCCGGCCCCGGGTGTAGCAAAGAGATTCCGAGGATCATAAATCTGAGGTAAAACGGGACTGAGTTTTCTGATGTCTCCTCCTCATTACCTCATTAGATGCGTTCAAGCTCAACGTGAGCTGTAAAGCCTCTACCTGAAGTTGCTGCGCCCGTGCGTCCAAAGTCGCCCGCTCTGTTGCTAATCTAGTATCTTCAGCTGCTAAGGTTTCCTTGGCCCGGGCGATGTCATCGCGAACCTGTGCCACCTCTGCCTCATGCTCAGATTGGTTCGCAGGGACGACTGTAACAGTTAACAAGGCTGTAAGTTTATCCATGAGATCCATCAGCACCTGAGTCATTGAGCGCACAGGGCCTCCCGCCTCGGCTGCTCCTAACTCGACGTTATCGCCGCTGAGGCCGTAGAATTTTGGCCGGGTTGAGTACCAGCCATGAAGACTCCTGCCCAGTTTGGCGACTCTGAGGGGTCCGGAATAGTGCTGCCATCGGAACAGCCCCCAAGAACACCATCTTGAACTTGATACAGCGAATCTGTTGAGCCGGCGGACGAATCACCGACAGAGAGGACGGCCGGCTCACCATCATCTTCAGATCCTTCAGGATGTTCACCTCCGTGGATGCAACCCACAAAGGCACGCTTCACGACGGGTTGAGCTCGGGCGGGTTTCGCATGCTGAGCCATCTCGACGAGGTCGGTGCAGCTGTCCGTCTCAGGGCCCGGCTCACCAATCCGGCCGATGAAGACGTGAATTCCGCCAAAGGGGACCCGGTACCCGTACTCAATTGAGCCGGTGCCGGGGCTCCAGCCTTCGTCGTCGATGTAGATCTTGCCGCGACGACTCGTGGTCATCCGGCCAACTGCGTATCCCTTGAGCCCTTCGAAGCTGCCCTTCAAGAACTCAAATCCACCATGCGCTGGCCCCACGGTGGGCGCCAACTGTCGTGGAATTGTCATGGCAGTTGTCCTTTTGCAAGGACTTAGTCGTGGAGCCATCGCAACTAGGAAGCTTAAAGGGGTTAATCGGGACAAGGACACACGAGGTTTATACTAGTTCAGCCCCTTACGATGAAGGAAGGCCTACGTCTAGTTGGGTTGGAATTCCTTGAGGTTTCGATGACCAGGGAGCGAGATACGCTATGCCTGGCCCTCGGTCAGTTGTTTCTTGCCCTAAGCCGCCAGCGGGTCGTCCCCTTATATACATGGGTCGACGCCCTATGGCTTACAAAGTCCCGGCTGGCTCATAAATAGTGTCCGGCTCGGTGACTAGTTACTTCTACCTTACAATACAAGTCACGCCCTCATGGCGGTTTATCACCATGGGCCATAAAACACCTATGGGCCTTTAGACCCTTTACTGAACCGCCATCTTCACGTCTTGGTCTTGGGCTTCAGATGGTCTTCTCTTTGCGTAACCCGGCCCCTCCTGGGTGGCTTACATAAATAGTTATATCCCCAACAGATTCCACATTTTGGCTCACCCTTGGTTGCACAACCCCACTTATCTATTTGTGCGTGTGTTTTCGTGTGCCGTATATGCTTGGTCTACTTGTTACATTGCATCTTGCGAATCTTTTCCAATATTATTGAATCTTACTTACATTCACATTAAAAATTGTGCCACCATCCTAACCAAGCTCCACCATAAGCTTTTACTTGTGTAGGTGTGAGAAACTGACGAGAATTCATACCAATTGGGCTATTTCCTTGTCCTACATTGGAGTGATCATCGATTCACTTTCAACTTCGGTCAAGGTACATTTGGTATTCGTTCTTCTCTTTCTACCACTCACATTCGTCTTGGAATGATGTATAGGCCAAGTACTTCTACCAACCCACTCTTCATGGAGCAAGATGACGACATGAACTCCTTCATCACCAAGAGTCACCTCTTTGGTGCACAACGTGCTTTGCATCAAGAGCAACAAGCTATGAGTGAACGCATCGACAACCTTGCCGCCGACTTGCGACTTTCCGAGCAACGTACAAGGGACTACTTCGACCACAATCTCGATGATCACAAGCAAGAGAATGATGCAAGGATGGACGAAATTCGTGCTTTGTTGCTCAATAGCTCGTCTTCCACTTCAAGAAGGAGCCGTTCAAGTCTCCATTCCGACTTTACTCTCTCCGGCTCAAGTACACCAACATCGAACACTCTTCGTCGAGCCGCGCGCACCGACCGTCAAGCAAACCTTAATCCACTTAGAGACACCGACTCTCAAGAGCACCGACGACGTCAAGCCGAAGAAGCCTTTGCGCTAGCTCGAGAACGACAACAACAATGCCAACATGAAGAGGAAGAACGCACGCGTCTACACCAAAATGCACAAGATGCCGTGGCTCAACGTCAAGAACAATAACTCCGTGACGCTCAAGCACTTGAGGCGCAACAAGCTCTACACCATGCGAGTCGAGCCATTGCCGACCGAGGCCAACAAGCCCGTGAAGAAGAGGAAGAACTTCGCGAAGAAATTCAAGAACGATGATTTCAAGTTCGCATGCATTGTCTAGTTCCTCCTCGAGCTCGACGCGCTCCTCCACAAGCTCGCCAAGACCATAAAGTTCATCAAGAGCATGAAGACAACGAGGTTGACAACCCTCCCCGTCAAGAACACCACGAGTTGAACAATCATCTACAACATGGGCGTCATCATCCCCGACCCCAACACAATGAAGAATTACGCTATGGCAAGCTCAAGTTCACCATGCCCAAGTTCAACGAAAGCAACGATCCCGAAGAATACCTTTCATGGGCATTGAAAGTTGACAAGATCTTCCGTTTGCACAATTATGAAGAAGAGAAGAAGATCGCGATGGCATCCCTTGAGTTCCAAGACTATGTCCTCATTTGGTGGGAACAAATCATAGAGCGCCGCGAGGAAAGAGGTGAACCACCAATCACTAGTTGGGCACAAATGAAGGATGTCATGAGAGCACGCTTCGTGCCTACCTACTACAACCGCGACCTCTTCAAGAAACTCCAACAACTCAAGCAAGGAACCAAGAGCATTGAAGAATACTACAAGGAGATGGAGATTGCAATGATAAGAGCTAATGTGACGGAAGATGATGAGCAAACAATGGCACGTTTCTTGAATGGACTCAATCATCCTTTCAAGAAGATCGCCGACTTCCAACCATACTCAAATCTCATCAAGCTCGTGCACCAAGCTACCAAAGCGGAACGTCAAGTGCAAGATGATTTCAAGTATGCCAAGTTCTCATCCAAGTCCTACGGTTTCTCCAATAACCAAGCTTCAATGACTCCAACACCGACTACAAGACCCTCTACTTCCAACATCGACAAGTCGACTTCCAAGAAAGCTTCGCCAACTACAAGCAATCCTAATACGAGCAACTTCAAGCCGAGAGCTTCATCATCATCAACCCCTACCGGTGAGACCGTCAAGACGAGTTCCCTCAAGTGTTTCACTTGCGGCGGCCGAGGCCACAAGTCCTATGAGTGCACCAACAAGCGCACCATGATCTTCAACGATGATGGCACTTATGATTCCATGAGCGAAGGAGAAATGGAAGCCCTTGAGCAAGTCACCATGCACCACCAAGTGAACAATGAAGAAGAACAAGTCTTTTGTGATGAAGACTCAAGTCCCGCACTTGTTGTCTCCAAAGTCTTGACTCTACAACATCACCAAGAAGAAGACCAACGATGCCACCTATTCCACACCAAGGCCGGCATCAATGGATAATCCGTCAAGGTCATCATCGATGGAGGGAGTTGACACAATCTCGCAAGTGAAGAACTTTGCTCCAAGCTCCAATTGCCCAAGACGAAGCATCCACATCCATACAAAGTGCAATGGCTTAGTGACTCCGGTACCATCCAAGTCGAGCACCGAGTGCAAGTCTCCTTCAAGATCGGCGCCTACGAAGACACCTTGGAGTGCGACGTCATCCCAATGACCGTTTGTCATCTTCTCCTTGGACGGCCATGGCAATTTAATAGAGGAGTCGTCCACAATGGGCGTACAAACCACTATAGCTTCAAGATGTAAGGAAAGGAGTTTGTGTTACGACCTATGTCTCCAAGCCAAGTGATCGCCGATAAGCAAGCCACCTATCTTGGAGAGAATGGTGAGAGAGTGAGCCACCAAAAAGTGAGTGAGCGCCACAAGCCCAAATTGAGTGCCTCCACGATGAGCGAAAACAAGAACCTAGTTCTATTTGCCACCAAACTTGAGATGAGAGAAGTGTGTGAGAACCCATCTAGTGTCCTACACTACGTCCTCGTGTGCAAGGACAATGCACCACAAACTAACACTTCTCACACCCTTCCTCTAGTGGTGTCTTCTCTTTTGCAGGAATTTCTAGATGTTTTCCCTGATGAGCTACCTCCGGGACTACCTCCACTACGAGCCATTGAGCACCGCATCGACCTCATCCCCGGAGCACCGCTTCCGAACAAAGCTCCATACCTCGTCAACCCCGAAGAAACCAATGAAATTCAAAGGCAAGTAAAGCATCTCATAGACCATGGTCATGTGCGTGAAAGTTTGAGCCCTTGTGCCGTACCGGTCATTCTTGAGCAAAAACGTGATGGTAGCTTTCGCATGTGCTCCGGTTGTAGACCTATCAATGCTATCACCGTTCGCTATAGGTACCCCATTCCATGCCTAGATGATATGCTAGATGAGCTTAGTGCTGCCACTATATTTTCCAAAATTGATCTTAAGAGTGGTTACTATCAAATCCGCATACAAGAGGGCGATGAATGGAAAACCGCCTTCAAAACCAAGTTTGGTTTGTATGAGTGGTTAGTCATGCCTATGGGTCTCTCGGAAGCACCGGGCACTTTTATGCGCCTTATGAATCATGTCTTTCGCCCTTACATTGGTATATTTGTTGTGGTTTACTTCGATGACATTCTTGTGTTTAGTAAACCTATCAAAGAGCATGTCACCCATGTCCGCACCGTTGTGCAAACTCTTAGGAAAGACCGTCTCTATGCTAATATGGAGAAATGCCTTTTTGGTGTTGATAAGCTCGTTTTCTTGGGTTTTGTTGTCTCTTCTAAGGGTGTTCATGTAGATGAGTCCAATATCAATGCTATTAAGACTTGGCCGCAACCAACCAACTTGCATCAAGTGCGTATTTTCCTTGGTCTTGCGGGTTTCTATCGTCGCTTTGTGAAGGACTTTAGCACCATTGCTTCGCCTTTGAATGCTTTGAGTAAGAAGAATGCATCGTTTATTTGGGGACCATCCCAAGATACCGCATTCAATGAGCTTAAGAATTTGCTTAATCATGCTCCCGTGCTTGCTTTACCCAACTTCGACAAGCCTTTTGAGATTCATTGCGATGCTAGTGATAATGGCATAGGAGGTGTGTTAACGCAAGAGAAGCGCCCCATAGCTTATTTGATGTAGGGTAGAACCCTAGATGGCCGATCTTTCACGAAAGGAGCGGATCCCAAAGAGAAACACGTAGAACACGAGGGGGATTCACGAGGGAAAACACAAGAGAATCACTCAAACCAATAAGATTCGATTACACATGCGCTAGATCCTCGAAACACAAAGAGATACACGATGTTCCAAGGTCAACAAAGGACGATACAAGTAACCGGTTCTTCTCCTAGAAGGAGGTCTTGATGGGGCCGCCCAAGAGGGGGGTCTTGAATCCAAGTTGATCTTCTCTGAAGAGGGGCCGCAGTCTCTCTCGAGGAGGAGATCGGTATGGATGAGCGAAGCTCTATCTCGAAGTATGAGCTAAACCAACGCTAACCCTAGCTAGGATGAATGGGGGGTCTATTTATAGTCTAAGTACAAAAGGGGGGACGAAGTGAAGGGGTACATGGGCCTCGGGCCCGAGTGGCTGCACGCAGGCAGGGCCGGAAGTTCCGGGCTAGGCCGGAAGTTCCGGCGCCGGAGGTTCCGGGGAGGGTCCGGCCTAACCAGAGAGATGGCGCGGTGGAGCTATGCTGGCACCCGAGGGCCGGAAGGTCCAGGTAGGCCGGAAGTTCCGGGCGCCGGAAGGTCCGGAGCGGGGTCTGGGCTAACCCGAGAGTTGGCACGCCTGGGCTGGTCGGAGTCGTCGGAGGCCGGAAGCTACGGGTCGGCCGGAAGGTGCGGGGGCCGGAAGTTCCGGGCTCTGGCCAGAAGTTCCGGGCTGTCCAGAGAGTTGACACCTGTCTCTTCTTCTTCTCTGTCTTCTCGTCCATCTTCCTCTTCTTCTTGTCCTTGCTCCTTAGCTTCTCCATTGTACCTGAGTATGCACAAAGTATCCCTATGAGGTAGTAGCCATGCTTCATGTGCATCGAAGTGGAATTATGAGAGGAGCGATGTCACCTCGGTTTCAAAGGCTCTTGCACATGATCGAGTCATGGGTCCAGTAGGCACTTGATGAGACGATGGTAGGTCCATGGGGATGACCTTGGCATGCTCCGCATTATTACTTTAGTGAGAAACTTTCCGGAGCGCAACTTAACTATCCCATCTATGACAAAGAGCTATATGCTTTAGTCCGCGTTTTACATGAATGGGAACATTACCTTCGTCCCCATGAGTTTATCATTCATGCCGATCATGAGACTCTCAAGTATCTTAAGGGTCAAACTAAGTTGAACAAGCATCATGCTAAATGGAGTGAATTTATTGAGTCTTTTCCCTATGTCATCAAGTACATCAAGGGTAAAGAAAACATCGTAGTAGATGATCTTTCCCGCAAATGCATGCTAGTCACGCAACTTGAGTTAGATGTCATTGGCTTCGAGCATATCAAAGAATTGTATGAGCATGATGAAACTTTTGCCACTCCTTATGCCAAGTGTTTTTCGAATACATCTTGGGAACACTATTACATGAAAGATGGCTATCTTATGAGAGCTAACAAACTTTGCATCCCAAAGTCATCCCTTCGTTTGTTGCTTTTGCAGGAATCGCATGGAGGAGGCTTAACAGGACATTTCGGATGAGACAAGACGTTCGCCACGCTCTCGAAGAGCTACTTTTGGCCAAAGATGTTTCGGGACGTCAATCGCTTCACCAACCGATGTTCGACATGCCGCAGAGCTAAGTCCAAAGCTCAATCTCATGGTCTCTATATGCCTCTACCGATTCCATACCAACCATGGGAAGACATTAGCATGGACTTCATACTTGGTTTGCCTAGGACTCGCAATGGGAAAGATTCTATATTTGTCGTTGTGGACCGTTTATCAAAAATGGCACATTTTATTCCTTGTAACAATATAGACGATGCTTCACATGTTTCTAATCTCTTTTGTAGGGAAATATTGCGTCTACATGGTGGTCCAAAGACTATCGTCTCGGACCGCGACGTCAAGTTCTTGAGTTACTTTTGGAAGACCTTATGCGCCAAGCTCGGAATCAAGCTTCTATTCTCCACGGCCTATCATCCACAAACCGATGGCCAAACGGAGGTGACAAACCAGACGCTCTCCACCCTTCTTCGCGTACTAATCAAGAAGAACATCAAGGAGTGGGAGGAGTTCTTACCCATCGCCGAGTACGCCTACAACCGCGCAAGACATTTGACTACCGGCAAGTCCCCCTTCGAGGTTGTCTACGGTTTCAACCCTTTGTCCCCATTGGACATCCTTCCCCTACCACTCCACGAGCGCACAAACATGGACGGGAGTGACCGAGTCAACCACCTCAAGAAGATACATGAAGATACAAGGCACACCATTGAGCTCCAAGTACAACGACTCGCGACCAAGCTCAACGTCAACAAGAATCACATGATATTCAACATTGGAGATCTTGTGTGGCTACACCTTCGCAAGGAATGCTTCCCCAACGAACGCAAGTCCAAGATACTACCACGAGCCGATGGACCATTCAAGGTGCTTGCCCGCTACAACAACAACGCATACAAGATTGACATCCCACGTGACAAGTACTCAGTGAGCGACATCTTCAATGTCAAAGATCACTCGCTGTACCATGGTGATGAGGATTTCGATCCGAGGTTGGATCTTCCCCAAGGGAGGGGAGATGATGCGGAGCATCCCAAGGTCATCCCCATGGACCTACCATCGTCTCATCAAGTGCCTAGTGGACCCATGACTCGATCACGTGCAAGAGCTCTTGAAACCGAGGTGACATCTCTCCTCTCAAAATTCCACTTGGATGCACATGAAGCATGGCTACTACCTCATATGGATACTTTGTGCATACTGAGGTACAATGTAGAAGATAAGGAGCAAGGACAAGAAGAAGAGGAAGATGGACGAGAAGACGGAGAAGAAGAAGGGCTGAAGGAGAAGTCCCAGCCACCGGATGACTGGCCGGGACCGGATGTCCGGCGCCTGAAGCGTTAGCCGAGCCCCAGCGAGCGGACGTCCGGTCCAGACCGGACGACCGGTGCCCCTACACTCGAGGCCAATGAGCGGACGTCCAGCCCCGACGGGATGACCGGTGCAACCGCACCCGAGCCAACATCAGCGGAAGTCCGGAGCCTCCGGACGTCCGGCACCCCCATCACAGAACGGAACTAGCGGACGACCGGAGGACACTGGACTTCCGGCAGCTCCTGAGACACCGGACGACCGGTCCCCAGCGGACGTCCGGTACCTGTCTGTGCATAGTGTTCGGGCCCGAGGCTCATGTACCCCTTCACTTCGCCCCCATTTGCACTTAGACTATAAATAGACCCCCCCATTCATCCTAGCTAGGGTTAGCAAATGTTTAGCTCAGATTTGTGCGAGAGAGCTTTGCTCATCCACTTGGTCACCTTCTCCTCGGAGATTCGAGCCTTCACCGGAGAAGATCCCCCAAGCGGATTCAAGACCTACTTGCGGAGAAGATCATCAAGACCCCCTCTTGGGCGGCCCCATCAAGACCTCCTCACGGAGAAGAACTGGTTGCCGTGTATCTTCCCTAGTTGACCGTGGATTCGTGTATCGTTCTATGTACTCGAGGATCTAGCCCATGTGTGACTTATTTGTGTCAGTTTAGTGATTTCCTCTTGTGCTTTCCTTCCATTCTTCCTCGTGTTCTTCATGATTTCCCGGGATCTGCTCCTTTCTGAAAGATTGGGCGATTAGGGTCTCTACCCTACATCACCACCATTCGTGACATTGAGTGTATTTCCTATGAGAGGATGAGTGTGACCACCACTAGCCCTACACTAGAGAACATCCAAGAGGGAGTGAGTGAGCCACCACACTTAGTGAGTGAGGTAGTTGACATGGCACGTGCGGCCACTATGATTCCTAACGACTTAACCTCTACTCTGAGTGTGTTTTCTTCTTTGGTGCTAGGTCTCCTACATGACGACATGCCTATCCTCGACGAGTCCATATCCCCAATGGAGACAACGATGGCCATGGTGGAAGAAGATGCACCCCCACATGGTTCCATCTAGATGAAGATGACCACGACTTGGTCTTCGACACCTCACCTACAACACATGAGCAGTGCTCCAAAGGTAACATAGGTGATGGTGCTTCTCTTGTCCCACTAGTGGACTATTTCACGAATGATTGCTTGCATGATGTTGACACACCTATTCCCATGCTTCATGCTAGTGCGACTTCCTCATGTCATGACTTACCTATTTATGATGAATATGATGACGAGCATGTCGAGTTGCCTAGTTGTGACGTTATGTTCCATAGGATATCATGTGCAAATTCTTTTGGTCACATCATGTTTGACAATCCATTAACCTTGTCACATGCTATGAGTGAGATATCCCATATTGCATCATTTCAATCTCAACATAGTAG
This sequence comes from Triticum urartu, assembly GCF_003073215.2. Classification (NCBI taxonomy): domain Eukaryota; kingdom Viridiplantae; phylum Streptophyta; class Magnoliopsida; order Poales; family Poaceae; genus Triticum; species Triticum urartu. The sequence continues at coordinate 193,389,248 of NC_053022.1, forward strand.
CTATGCATGCCCCGTTAAAATAAATCCCATTTGCACTTATGGCATAGATGACGAGATGATGGTCATTGGCTTTTGTTTTTCATGTGATGATATTGCTATGCTTCCTTAGCAAAATTTGCACAATTCATCTCATATGCCATGCCATGAAAATTATTGTGTATCGCATGATTACATCCCTTGTGCGCACCATATGCATTCCATGAATAACAATGCTCTAGATATTTCCCATGATGCATTACACAATTTCAATCTCCATTATGCTATACATAACAACAAACCAATCATGATGGATGACATGTTTCTATATCACGCATATCATTTATTCCACCATTGGATATTTTGTGCTACCCAACACAAGCACGTGCGCATCATGATGGATGATGTGTACATCTACCACGCACACACAATTTTCCCTTTGTCTTTGTTTTGTGTAGGTACTCACGTATACTCATCAACCTCTCAATCCCAAGAGTTGACGAAACAAGATCTTGAGAGCAAAGATGATTTGGGATCCCGTGAACTATCCTTCCCACCGCTCTCTTCGCGCAATGACTACGCGCATCTTTCCCATTTGGCTCTCACACGGCTATGGGCTATATACCGCTTCTCGCTTCTTGCTCATTTTACCGTATTCACTTTGCATGCTATGCTTGCTTCTATGCCTTTGCCATGCAATTGTGACCCTTGCTTGCATCTACCCATGATTCACCATTATGCTACTTCTATGTGTATTTGCATGCTTGGTGTAGATCCTTGTTGCTATTGCCATGTTTATCATGTGCCTCATGCTATTGATGCTATTTTGCTCATATCTTACCTTCATGATTGTGATGTGTCTTGTGCATTAGTCATGACTACCATTTGCACACATGACATAGTTAACATGATTCCTTCTAGTATGTTGCATCTTCGCACTACTAGCTTGCTTGCCTTGATTCATATGATTGCTTGCTTTCTCGCATCACCCATGTTCCATTATTACTTGCTTTCTTGGGTTGATGACGTATATGTTCATGCCTCTCACATGATAGATATTGTGATGCATGCTCGCTTGCTTGCGCCTATTCTATTTGGTTGTTCTCACATCATATGCATCCGTACTATGAAATGCTCCCTTGTCCTTTCTTATGATGAGCATGATGCATCCCCTTGTTGGGTATTTTACCGCACGAATGATAGGTTTTCCGCTAACCTCATTTGTTTTTCTGAGTGTTTGTCATGTTCTTTCATGTTGAAGGATTCACAAGGCGATACCGTCATGACACAATTTGGTCATGTGAAGGCATACACGATGTGCAACACCAACATTTGCGAGAATCTCCTAAAGGTGAATTCCTTCCCTTTGAGCCATCCTGAAATATGCATATTGGATGGGTCACTCTTTCATTGTTGTTTCCTTCTTCTTGTCTACATGTTACATCTATTGGGTGGAGGACCGACATTGGAGATGGAACCCATGGACCTTCAAGTTGAGGAGCGCTCGGATTTATTGGATGCACCTTCGAACCTCCACTCATGCCACGACATCGAGCATTGGTATACCAACACCTCCATATTTGTTGATTGTGTTCACACATGTCATGCTTGATGGACATATCATACACATGACAAATTTGCATCTTATGCATGGATTGACTCACATCATGATTGCCTTGTTGCATCTTGTATTCCCATTTCATCCATGATATATGAGCTGGTGCATTTCATTAGCAAATTTGTTGTGATATACCTTGATGGCATATTCATACATCATGATCTTATTGCCTACCATCAATTGCATGATCACATCACATTGAGCAGCCATTACCATATTCATGCTATTGATAAACCGTCTCACTATGACATCATTTTGTACCGTGGTTGCATTGATCACATCCACAATACATTTGTGTGCACAATTAATGATTTTTCTCCCATGAATGCTTTACATGTCATTTTACATCATTTGGATAAGCATCTCATGCATCTTCATGAACAATTCCTTTGGACGAACTCATGTTTATTTGATGGACACCTTGTGTGCGTTAACCATTGTATTTCCGAGTGTCGTTTATGTTTGCTCTTCTTGCATATATACCACTCCGGCGACACCTTGGAGTACTCTGATTGCGCAATGTCTTCAACTCCGTCCAACTACAAGTCCGTCCACGACTACCGTTTCCATGGTGATGAGGATCACGATCCGAGGTCGGATCTTTCCCAAGGGGGGGGGAGATGATGCGGAGCATCCCATGTTCATCCCCATGTACACTCCGACTACTCTCCAAGCCCTAAGAGAACATAAGACGAGACCTCATCTATACACCAGTGGACACAAGGTGAACTCGCTCCTCTTCGAACCATCACTTTCCATACGTGAGACATGGCTACTACCTCAAACATGTGTGCTATGCATGACCAGGAACCAAGAGGAAGACCATGGACACCAAGCGCGAGGAACGAGAAGAAGAGCTACGGAAGAAGCTCCAGCCACCGGACGACCGGTCGGGACCAGACGTCCGACGCCTGAAGACCCACCGGACGACCGGACCGGACCGGATGACCGGCAATCCCGCACCCAAGCCAAACGAGCGGACGTCCAACAAGTCCCGGACGTTCGACACACTCCAGCGACCGGACGTTCGACCGTCTTCGAAAATCCGGCGCCACGTCAACCGAGCCAAAACGCCGGACGTCCGACAAGTACCGGATAACCGGACCCTCGTGAGCCACCGAACGTCCGGTACCCGTTGGACGTCCGACGCCTGTCTGTGCACAGTGTATCGGGCCGAGCCCATGTATCGCTTCGCCCTCACTTACCCCTTCGTGGCCCTAGACTATATATACTCCTCCACCTCCACCATTTGAGGGTTAGCGTCGGTTTAGCTCATTTGAGAGATAGAGCTACGCTCATCCATATCGGATCTACTCCACGAGAGAGACCGCGACCTCTAAGGAGAAGATCCCTTTGGATTCAAGCCCCCTTTCTAAGGGAAGATCCCCCCGTGGATTCAAGACCTCCTCACGGAGAAGACCGGTTACCGTGTATCGTCCATTGATGACTTTGGATCGTGTATCTTCACCTTTGTACTCAAGTATCTAGCACATGTGTGACTATTTCTTGTTGGTTGAGTGATTCTCTCGTGTTTCCCCTTGTGTTTTCCCTCGTGTTCTTCGCGTTCTTGGACGGGATCCTCTCCTTTCATGAAAGATCGTCCCCTAGGGTTCCTACCCTAAATCAAGTTTACTTTGATGACATATTGATTTATATAAAATCTTTGGAGGAATATTCTGAACATTTACGTGCTGCTTTTATTGCTCTACGTGATGCACGTTTGTTTGGTAACCTTGGAAAGTGCACCTTTTGCACCGACTGAGTATCTTTTCTTGGCTATGTTGTTACTCCACAGGGAATTGAAGTTGATAAAGCCAAGATTGAAGCTATTGAGAGTTGGCCGCAGCCCAAAACGGTCACACAAGTGAGGAGTTTCCTTGGCCTCGCTGGTTTCTATAGGCCTTTTGTGAGAGATTTCAGCACCACTGCTGCACATCTCAACGAGCTTACAAAGAAGGATGTGCCTTTTGTTTAGGGTATCGCACAGGAAGAAGCCTTCACAGTATTGAAAGATAAGTTGACACATGCTCCTTTACTCCAACTTCCTGATTTTAATAAGACTTTTGAGCTTGAATGTAATGCTAGTGGAATTGGATTAGGAGGTGTGTTATTACAAGATGGCAAACCTATTGCATACTTTTCTGAAAAATTGAGTGGGCCTAGTCTGAACTATTCTACTTATGAGGCACATGGAGGAGGACTAATGGGACAATTTGGTGTCAAGAAGACGGAGGATATACTTGCTACACATTTCTTTTGGCCAAAGATGAGACGGGATGTTGAGCATTTTGTTGCTCGCTGCACTACATGTCAAAAAGCTAAGTCACGACTCAATCGTCATGGTTTATATATGCCTTTGCCTGTACCTAGTGTTCCTTGGGAGGATATATCTATGGACTTTGTTTTAGGTTTACCTCGAACAAAGAAGGGGAGGGATAGCATATTTGTTGTCGTGGATAGGTTCTCGAAAATGTCACACTTTTGTAACATCCCAAAATTCTAAATTTTGGAATGTTATAATAAATAGATAGATTTGATTGATTGTTTGATTGATTGACTGAAAGTGAGTGAATTCGAAACTTTTGAAAGTTAAATGAGAGGGAATAAAAGGACTTTCCCAAACTTTCATATTTGTTTTCCGATCTCCATGAATTCAAATTCTTTTCAAACACTAAACCCCGGAGAGAAGATGACATGACTTCTTCCATTTATTTAAATGACAAGGGGTGTTGAAAATATTTGAATTTCATTTGGAAATATTCCAATTCTGAAACTTTATGCGACTCAATGATTTTCACGAGAGAAGATAAAATGACTTCTTCAAATTATATGAAATATGAGTTGGGAGTTTCAAAGAATTAAATTCAAAGTTCTTTTGAATTTATTTTCAATTTGGAATATTAGATCATCATGCATATCATATTTTCTTTGCATTTTGGTTGATCCTAGAAATTTCACGCAACTCAAGGACCTCGGAGAGAGTTGGAGATTTCGGGTTATTTTCATATTTGAGAGTTTTCTCGAATTTTGAAAAGAGGATCATTTGATTTTTTGTTTTATCTTCAATTATTTTCCTATAAAAAAATATGAGAGAGGGAATAATATGACTTTCCCAAAATATAGGAAAAATGAAGATTTAATAAATAGATCAAATTTTCGTTTTCCGGTGTTTGTTTGTTTTTCTTTGGATAGGGAAAAATGCGCGTTTTCAAAAATTGCATTTTAGGCCCGGAGAAAAGTTCATTTTGTTCGGCTCATTTTTAGGAGTCGGGGAAAAATTTACTTTATTAGTTTTGGAGTCCGGTAGATTTTGTTTTTCTGTGGTTTTCCGAGCGCGGAACCGTTTAAAAAAAAAACTCAGCGCCTTGGGCCAAAGGCCCAAGCCGCCGGCCGGCTAGCCAAGGCCAAGGCCATCGCCGCGCCGCGTGCGTGCCCAGGCTCCAGGAGCCGCCGCCTTTGTCTTTTGGAAGTCCTAGTAGGACTTTTGTCCTACTTCCTTATTCCGTTTATTTTTCTAGATCTTTCCTACTTCTATTCTTATTTCTTGTTCCCTACCCCAAGTAAACCCTCTCCCCTCCTCAATATAAATACCCCAACACCCCCTCCTCTCCCCACACAAAAATCCCAAGCCCCTCTCTCCTCTCCAAGCCGCGCCCCACCCCGCGCCTCTCACCCGCGCCGCGCCTCACCCGCCGCCGCCGCCCTGCGTCAACGCCGCCGCCGCCCTGCGTCACCGCCGCCGCCGCCTTGTGCACCGCCGCCGCCGCCCTGCGTCACCGCCACCGCCGCACCTTGCCGCGCCGCCGCCGCCCTGCGTCACCGCCGCCGCCGCCCTGCGTCACCACCGCCGCCGCCTTGTGCACCGCCGCCGCCGCCCAACGCCGCCGTCGCCGCCGTTCGCCGGAGGTACCGTGCTGCGTCTCTTCTTTCCCTCGGTTCGGTTTTTCCTATAAATCGTTCCTATTCTTTTCTTCTCCACCGATTCGTTTTTCTTTCCGGTTCTTCGCTAAACCGTTCCGGTTTTCTAGATCGGTTTTCGTTTCGGTTTTCTTCTCCGAAACCCTAGATCGGATTCGTTTTCTTTTCCGATTTAGTTGCCTTGGACCGTTCGCCGGACCGTTCGTCCTAACAAACGTGATCACCGGATTCTTCTAGGTTAACGAATGTCCGTTCGTTTAACCGTTCTTCTTTTTCTTTCGTCGGATTTATTCCGCGATCGCGATCTCAGATCCGATCTTCGTTCTAGTTTATCTTCTCGCTCGTTTATCGGAATCAGGTGATTCAAGCGCCTGGAGTTTCGTTTCGAAACCGCCGTTCCGTCTAATCAACTTAAACAAGTTTTTGCCCCGGTAAAATTTGACCTAGTTTCAACTTGCTAGAACCGAGTTGTTTTCTGCCGCCATTTGTTTTCCGTTTCTTTGTTCGGTTCGTTCTTTCTTTGCAACCGGAGTTCTTAAGTTGAACTATCTGGTTCGTTCTCTCGTTCGAGTTTTCCCTGTGCATTAGATGAGTACTTATTGTGTGGTTACTATTGCTTTCCTACGATAGATCGCCCGGAGTGTGACGAGTAGATCTATCACGAGTTTTGAGTGTGAATCATCTTCATCAACATTGCAGGCAAGTTCACACTTTGATCATACCTTTTCTACAACCCAGTTTTATTGCATTAGATCAATCCTCACACATTGCATGATTAGGATCTAATTAAATTGTGGGATGGGAAGTAGATGAGGTAGTACCTATTACCTGTATTATTATGAAACCCTTGGGAGTTACTTCTACGTTCGCTTATTATGCCATGCTATGCTAGTAGACGTGGATTGGGTGAGTGATATCCATGACAGATGTGAGATTGATAATTTTAATGGTTTATCTAAGGTGGCAACTTAAACACACATCTGGGTGGATTGAGGCACCTGATGTCTATCAGGACTTGCCTGCTTTTTTTTGGACCGCCACCCAGGCTCAAAGGGATCATAAGATCTTTCATGCTAGAAACTTCCGTGTGCAGCCACATGCTACTATGGGCTCTGGCATAGTTGACTAAGTTGTGCGAACTCTTACGGGGTGGACTAGCAGATGTAGGGGATGTAGGTGTACCGGTCTACCCCACATGTAAGGTGCTAGTGCTTCTGAAAGACTATGTCTCGGTCATCCGTTTCTCAAACACCATGTAGTGCGAGAAAACAAACGGAGGCGATCGAGTCATGTGGGGAAAAGTGCGCAAACCTCTGCAGAGTTTACAAACTAATCATGATTAGCCGTGTCCCCGGTTATGGACAACTTGAGTATCTAGTACTTGAATATCATTGTGAATCTCAACATGTTACTTCTAATTAATGTTGTTGGGTTTTAATTATTTTTAATTGGGATTGAGAATGCTGTCAACCATTCTCAATGTTTCACAACCACCATGATAGTTAAATAAACTTATTCCTTTGCAGTAGGGAAAAATTGGATTTACGCAAAAACTTTATAACCATAGAGCTTTTCCACCAGCCAAATATGCATGTAGTGATAGCCATTGTTCATCATTCTCTATGGTGTGAATTTGCCAGTACATTCAATGTACTGACCCGTTTCGGGCTGCAACGTCTTATGTTGCAGGTTTCTTACGATGAGTAAGTGATACGTTAGGGTTACGATTTCTACACTCAACTTTGCCGTCGGTGTTGATGGGTAACCACAACCTTGTTGCTTCCGCGATTTTGGATTTGAGGTAATAGTATTTACGTTACTTTATACATGTGATTTACCTCTGTTATAAATCCATTCGACTACTGTGTGTGTCAGCATACCAATCCAGGGATGACACGTAAGCACAGAGACTTGATCCATTCGGGTCGGGTCGCTACAAGATGGTATCAGAGCACATGTTGACTGTAGGACGTGACCCTAGAAATTGGCAAGCCCATAGCAAAGACTTTTCTCTACAACTTTCCCTTTCAAAAAGATCTTTTACCTCTCTTATTTTTTGAGCTTATTCAAAAATTCCCTTTAGTGAGACCATACCCCTTTCCCCTTTTTGACCACACGAAGATTCGACTGATGAGACCACTCCAAGAAGTACAAGATATCGGGCAACTAAGACCACTTCGAAATGAAGAGTATTTTCCGTGCATCTGAATAGTGGAAACTACAACGGTTGAAGACCGAAGACAAGTAGAATTTGAAGGCTCTAAAGAATTCTCAGATTTGTATGACCTAGGAAGGCTACCCTTATGGAACTTGACAGACTATGGAAGTTGTCAATACCCGAGATCAAGGTGTATCGGAGAAAGACTGAAACAAGGAGTACGAGAACTCGAAGAAAATCCTAAGGCAGGGGATATCAACTATGGAAGATAGCTCATGGCAATGACAAGGGCAGAAACACGGTTATTCGTGATGTCATCACCCACTAATGCTATTGTCACCGTGCTGAGTTAAGGATGCAAGTCTTCAGAATAGATTTGATGGAAGAAGGCTGATGGAGCACCTATCATAAGAAGAAGTTTTAACCTTAGCTGGTGTAACACCAAGATCTGGAGTATTACATCAAGAAGTTTAAGGTGGAGCTCCAGGAAGTCGTATTAGACAAGGAAGCATTTCGTGAAGAACTTAAGACCAAAAGCTGAAAGTAGCCAATCTGGAGGAGCTACAACCTCGAGATACCGGAGAATTGTTAGGAACTGGAGGACAGTATGACCATGGCTCATGCCAAGGATGTTGAAACCCAGAAGTTTGAAATGCAACTCTAGAATATTCAAGGATGTCATGAGAGACTTCGCGTCAACATAGTTGATCTGGCAAAAGGACTTGAGAAAGATCAAACACGACCGAAAGAAGCCATTGGAGGCATGAACAAGGCTTGAAGAGTTTGGAGTTGTTGAAGATTTATTGACCTTTAGAAGACCAAACCCCTATTATATACCTACGTTAGATGCGACGATTGTGAGCTGTCACTTGTTTGATGTTTTTCGACAGCCACAACAAAAATCTGTCTTTTCAAAACTGTTGTTTGCATTTTGTGTATCCCTCTCTATCTCTCTTATCTCACCACAAACCCATGGACCCAATAGATGATGAATGGAGATGAGCTTGTATTTTCTGGGCCGACGAGTCAATTGGAGACAGACCGATGGATTCAGAACATGGAGGATCATATGGAGAACAACCCTATAGTCGGAAAGGATATGGCCCAGCATGCTCTTCAATGCTTTGAAAGAGGTGCTGCTACTTGGTGGAGGATGTATCAAACCATCAATGGATGGCAAGGAGTAACCACTTGGAAAGAATTTAAGTTCACCTTGCTAAAGTCTCAGTTTGTGTCCCAGAAATTGAAGCCTTATGGAAAGGACATGAAGAAACCTTGTGCATGCAAGATTTGTGGAGAAATCGGACACAACCATAAAGAACACAAGGATGAATGCCTTAATTGTGAAGGAAGTCACCCAGCTGAAGAATGCCCAACTAGGCAGATCACTTGTTTCTTGTGTGAAGGGACTACCCACTACCCTGCACAGTGTCACATTTACACCATGGTACAAGGAACCATCCAGCAGAAGAAAGAAGTAATGAAAGGAGCCCTCATAAAAATTTTAGAAGAACCTGCGATGAAGGACGAGGTGGAGGACACACCCAAATAGGAACCAATTAAAACCTACACCAAGTCTTGCTATTCATGTGGAGAAGAAGGACACATCCCCCAAAATTGTATGAATGGGGATCTAGTAGAATTTCCGGCTGAGGAAGTGGAGTATGACCCACAGGAAATAGAAGCCCTGATTGGAATAGAAAAGTCCAGAAAGAGAAGTAGATTGGATTCCAGGAAGGATCTGAGTCATGTCACCTGTTATGGGTGCAAGGAGTCAGGGCACTACCTCAACAAATGCCCAAAAAGGAAACCTCGATACTTGTCAGAAGTAATATGTTTTAGTTGTAATGAAGCAGGGCACTTTGCCAGAGATTGTCCGAAGGAGAAGGAGACTTGTGATAAATAGTTGAGTTTGCAACAAAAGAAATGGAGTAGTAGAAGTGAGAACATTTTCTTTTATATTGAGGTGTTGAGTTGAGACATGTAATGGAGAAGCGAGAGATTGAAATCATTTGAGAATGAATAAAGTAGCATCGTTTGTACTGATATGGATTTTATGAGTTGTTACTCTATGGAGAAGGATTTTGACCATTTTTTAGGATAAGAGAAATATGGTCTATAGAAGATTTGTGCATTTTAAGGGTGGTAGTACCCTGTAATGGATTTCGGACAAAATGAATACGAGTTTTGTCTCGATATGTGTGATGCCCCAAGAGTATGTGGGATGAAGTTGGAGACCGACAGTTGTTTGGACCAAAGGAGTCAGAAGAGAATGTTAAGTTTATTCGAGATAGACTCAAGGTAGCTCAGTCCAGGCAGAAGAGTTATGTAGACTTAAGAACTCAAGGAGGTAGTCTATGAAATTGGAGACAGAGCATGTCTTCGTGTGACCCCTCTGCGAGGAGTTAAACGAATTGGAGTTAAGGTAAAGTTAGCCCCGAGGTTTGTAGGACCATACCGAGTTTTGGAGCGTATGAGAGAAGTGGCCTACAAGTTGGAATTACCCGAAGTACTGTCAGGAGTTCAAGATGTGTTTCATGGTTCCCAGCTGAAGAAGTGCCATGCAGAGATGGCCAATATTCCCGTGTAAGGACGCTTGACCGCGGAAAGGATAATGATGTTCCATGAAGTGGAATATGAACTTCATAAGTATAAGTTTTTTATCTCAGTATGTGGAATAACCCACGAGGATGGGGAGATAAATTACTATTGGATATAAAGGAGGTATGATGTCGGAAATATGGATCAATGGAAACTCCATAATGAGTCTGAGTAATCATGTCCTAGATTGGTGCCAATATAAGGAAGGAAGACAATACAATTGGATGGATTTAAGTATACTGGGAAAGCTGGAAGTTGGATGTTGGATTAGAGATCCCTGCCCCGATGAAGAGTTCAAGGTTTACAAGTGATGAGATGTGCCATAACTCACAGGCCCCAAGACCTTCCAAGAAGCAAGCACATTCTTGCTGAAGGAAAAACCCTGGAAGTGGGTATGCCCTTATCGATAGGCGATCTTATAGGAGTAACGCAAAACCTGAGAGTTGTGAAGGAACGATAGATGTTGTCTGGCTTGCAGAATCAATGGATTTTTCCGAACTGGTTCGTCGACGAGAGAAATTCTGCAATGCTTGTAAGGATGACCGAGTGTTAGAATGCGAGATTCGCTAAACCATATACAAGGTAATGATTTGGGTGCAGGATGGATTGATCACCATACCGACTTACTCTTATTATTCGCCTTGCTATATGGGATGGTAAATCTGACTGACTTACCTATAGTAGAGAGACGGCGATATTAAACCCTGTTTAAACTTAGAATGGTATAGGTATTTTTCCCTTGTACAAGGCAGCTTTGCCAACCGTAGGTATTACGGTGAGGATCAACCAAGACCCATTTCCTGCAGGAGAAACCATAAATTGTTGACCACCATGAGATATCGATAGTTGTTTAGTTTTGGCGCCAGACCCGTCAGCTGAGAACACCCAATCTCGGAATAACCTTACCAAGAGGAAAGGACAGAAGAATTGAGGAAAAGGTTATGCCACTACCGGAAGAGCCAGAGAAGGAATTTTCCGAGGATTTGAGAAGACCGACACTGTTAACAATATGGATGAAGTATATGAGTTTCGATGGAGCTGTAACCATGCTTCTAAGGGTGGTAGCACCCCTGACCCCGGAGACGATTGATGGATTTTTTGAGGAGACCCCCAAACCCTAACCTTGTCTTGCTAGCCTCTCCGAATCTCGAGGTCGAGATTCATTTAAGGGTGGTAGGTTTGTAACATCCCAAAATTCTAAATTTTGGAATGTTATAATAAATAGATAGATTTGATTGATTGTTTGATTGATTGACTGAAAGTGAGTGAATTCGAAACTTTTGAAAGTTAAATGAGAGGGAATAAAAGGACTTTCCCAAACTTTCATATTTGTTTTCCGATCTCCATGAATTCAAATTCTTTTCAAACACTAAACCCCGGAGAGAAGATGACATGACTTCTTCCATTTATTTAAATGACAAGGGGTGTTGAAAATATTTGAATTTCATTTGGAAATATTCCAATTCTGAAACTTTATGCGACTCAATGATTTTCACGAGAGAAGATAAAATGACTTCTTCAAATTATATGAAATATGAGTTGGGAGTTTCAAAGAATTAAATTCAAAGTTCTTTTGAATTTATTTTCAATTTGGAATATTAGGTCATCATGCATATCATATTTTCTTGCATTTTGGATGATCCTAGAAATTTCACGCAACTCAAGGACCTTCGGAGAGAGTTGGAGATTTCGTTATTTTCATATTTGAGAGTTTTCTCGAATTTTGAAAAGAGGATCATTTGATTTTTTGTTTTATCTTCAATTATTTTCCTATAAAAAAATATGAGAGAGGGAATAATATGACTTTCCCAAAATATAGGAAAAATGAAGATTTAATAAATAGATCAAATTTTCGTTTTCCGGTGTTTGTTTGTTTTTCTTTGGATAGGGAAAAATGCGCGTTTTCAAAAATTGCATTTTAGGCCCGGAGAAAAGTTCATTTTGTTCGGCTCATTTTTAGGAGTCGGGGAAAAATTTACTTTATTAGTTTTGGAGTCCGGTAGATTTTGTTTTTCTGTGGTTTTCCGAGCGCGGAACCGTTTAAAAAAAAAACTCAGCGCCTTGGGCCAAAGGCCCAAGCCGCCGGCCGGCTAGCCAAGGCCAAGGCCATCGCCGCGCCGCGTGCGTGCCCAGGCTCCAGGAGCCGCCGCCTTTGTCTTTTGGAAGTCCCTAGTAGGACTTTTGTCCTACTTCCGTTTATTCCGTTTCTTTTTCTAGATCTTTCCTACTCCTATTCTTATTTCTTGTCCCCTACCCCAAACCCTCCCCAATATAAATACCCCAACACCCCCCCTCTCCCCACACAAAATCCCAAGCCCCTCTCTCCTCTCCAAGCCGCGCCCCACCCCGCGCCTCTCACCCGCGCCGCGCCTCACCGCCGCCGCCGCCGCGTCCACCCGCCGCCCCGCCCCTTGCACCGCCGCCGCCCTGCGTCACCGCCACCGCCGCACCTTGCCGCGCCGCCGCCGCCCTGCGTCACCGCCGCCGCCGCCGCCTTGTGCACCGCCGCCGCCGCCCAACGCCGCCGTCGCCGCCGTTCGCCGGAGGTACCGCGCCGCGTCTCTTCTTTCCCTCGGTTCGGTTTTTCCTATAACGTTCCGATTCTTTTCTTCTCCACCGATTCGTTTTCTTTCCGGTTCTTCGCTAAACCGTTCCGGTTTTCTAGATCGGTTTTTCGTTTCGGTTTTTTCTCCGAAACCCTAGATCGGATTCGTTTTCTTTTCCGATTTAGTTGCCTTTGGACCGTTCGCCGGACCGTTCGTCCTAACGAACGTGATCACCGGATTCTTTCTAGGTTAACGACGTCCGTTCGTTTAACCGTTCTTCTTTTTCTTCGTCGGATTTATTCCGCGATCGCGATCTCAGATCCGATCTTCGTTCTAGTTTATCTTCTCGCTCGTTTATCGGAATCAGGTGATTCAAGCGCCTGGAGTTTCGTTTCGAAACCGCCGTTCCGTCTAATCAACTTAAACAAGTTTTTGCCCCAGTAAAATTTGACCTAGTTTCAACTTGCTAGAACCGAGTTGTTTTCTTCCGCCGTTTGTTTTCCGTTTCTTTGTTCGGTTCGTTCTTTCTTTGCAACCGGAGTTCTTAAGTTGAACTTTCTGGTTCGTTCTCTGTTCGAGTTTTACCTGTGCATTAGATGAGTACTTATTGTGTGTTACTATTGTTTGCTTCGATAGATTGACCGGAGTGTGACGAGTAGATCTATCACGAGTTTTGAGTGCGAATCATCTTCATCAACATTGCAGGCAAGTTCACACTTTGATCATACCTTTTCTACAACCCATGTTTTATTGCATTAGATCAATCCTCACATGCATGATTAGGATCTAATTAAATTGTGGGATGGGAAGTAGATGAGGTAGTACCTATTACCTGTTATTATCAAACCTTTGGGAGTTACTTCTACGTTTGCTTATTATGCCATGCTATGCTAGTAGACGTGGATTGGGTGAGTGATATCCATGACAGATGTGAGATTGTTAATTAATGGTTTATCTAAGGTGGCAACTTAAACACACATCTGGGTGGATTGAGGCACCTGATGTCTATCAGGACTTGCCTGTTTTTTTTGGACCGCCACCCAGGCTCAAAGGGATCATAAGATCTTCATGCTAGAAACTTCCGTGTGCAGCCACATGCACTATGGGCTCTGGCATAGTTGACTAAGTTGTGCGAACTCTTACGGGGTGGACTAGCAGATGTAGGGGATGTAGGTGTACCGGTCTACCCCACATGTAAGGTGCTAGTGCTTCTGAAAGACTATGTCTCGGTCATCCGTTTCTCAAACACCATGTAGTGCGAGAAAACAAACGGAGGCGATCGAGTCATGTGGGGAAAAGTGCGCAAACCTCTGCAGAGTAACAAACTAATCATGATTAGCCGTGTCCCCGGTTATGGACAACTTGAGTATCTAGTACTTGAATATCATTGTGAATCTCAACATGTTACTTCTAATTAATGTTGTTGGGTTTTAATTGGGATTGAGAATGCTGTCAACCATTCTCAATGTTTCACAACCACCATGATAGTTAAATAAACTTATTCCTTTGCAGTAGGGAAAAATTGGCTTTACGCAAAAACTTTATAACCATAGAGCTTTTCCACCAGCCAAATATGCATGTAGTGATAGCCATTGTTCATCATTCTCTATGGTGTGAATTTGCCAGTACATTCAATGTACTGACCCGTTTCGGGCTGCAACGTCTTATGTTGCAGGTTTCTTACGACGAGTAAGTGATACGTTAGGGTTACGATTTCTACACTCAACTTTGCCGTTGGTGTTGATGGGTAACCACAACCTTGTTGCTTCCGCGATTTTGGATTTGAGGTAATAGTATTTACGTTACTTTATACATGTGATTTACCTCTGTTATAAATCCATTCGAGTACTGTGTGTGTCAGCATACCGATCCAGGGATGACACGTAAGCACAGAGACTTGATCCATTCGTGTCGGGTCGCTACAACTTTATACCATGTCATGAAAGCGATGATGCTGTTAATGTTGCTGATTTGTTCTTTCGTGAAATTTTTCGCTTGCATGGTGTGCCAAATACTATTGTTTCAGATCGTAATACTAAATTTCTTAGCCACTTTTGGAGATGTTTATGGGCTAAGTTGGGGACTAAACTGCTTTTTAGTACTACTTGTCACCCCTAAACTGATGGACAAACTGAAGTAGTCAATAGAACATTGTCTACTAATCTTAGGGCTGTTTTGAAGAATAAAAAGAAAATGTGGGAAGAATGCTTGCCTCATATTGAATTTGCTTATAATCGTTCATTGCATTCTACTACTAAGTTGTGACCTTTTGAATTGTGTATGGTTTCCTACCTCGTGCACCTATTGATTTGTTGCCTCTTCCATCTTCGGAGAAGGTTAATTTTGATGCTAAAGAACGTGCTGAATTGATTTTAAAAATGCATGAGTTAACTAAGGAAAACAATGAGCGTATGAATGCTAAATATAAACTTGCTGGAGATAAGGGTAGAAAACATTTTGTGTTTGCACCTGGAGATCTTGTTTGGTTACATTTGTGTAAGGATAGATTTCCTAATTTGCGCAAATCAAAGCTAATGTCACGTGCTGATAGAGGCAAAGGTGTCCCGATGTTTCGGTGAGATAGATATTGTTTTCTGTGGGAGTCGACTTTGACGGTCCGACTACGAACGTGCGAAGACGTCACGCCTTAGCAATCGCTAAACCAATTTCCGAGGGTTATTGACCACGCCGGAGCACGATCAACTTGACCATGAGGGTCTATTTCCTGCGAGCAAATGAAGAACAAGCAACAAACTGAGATTGCCATCTGGATATTGCGAATAAAAGAGGAAAGCTTTATTCTAAACAAAACCCAAAGTCTAAACGATGCTCTAAAGGCTGTATATATGGAGGAGAGAGGGGGAATTTCGTGGCCCTTGGTGGAGGGGTCCGAAACCAACCCTAAGTCTTGTTTCCCCAGACATGCAGACTCTAAAAACAGCCTATACTTAAGTACTTCAAAAATACATGGGCCTGGCCCAATAATAAGGTGACGCAGCACCTAGAATAGCCTCTGGACGAAATTTATGAAGTGGCATCTTGTATATTTTGTCCCATGCTTCCTGTACTCATTATGGTGGCTTCAGATTCCTGGAATCATCACTTGTAACTCCGTTCTTGTTCCCCTTGCACATGCCATCATCTCCATGCTTGAACTTGCTCCAAGGTTCATCTTTCTTGTCCAAGCTAGGCCCTTCATTTGTAAGCAAAACAAATGTATCCAATTTAGGCAGCATCATATTCTCATGAACGTTAGAATCGTTACCAAGAAACGAAAGTACCTGATAATTCAATTGGCGTGCGCGAGCACTAGTAATTGGTCCAGTATGTATAGCAGCAGGGGCTGTGGGTGTAACAATGGTATTGATGTCCTCATCATCCTCCCCGTCTTTAAATGAAGTCGTCCTCGACGAAAGTTCATCGTCCTCACCCAAATATGGCTTCAAATCTGCAATGTTAAAAGTGGGAGTAACCCCAAAATCTGCAGGCAGCTCAAGTATTTATGCATTATCATTTATTTTCTCTAACACCTTAAAAGTACCATCAACACGTGGCATTAGCTTTGATTTGTGCAAATTAGGAAATCTATCCTTACGCAAATGTAACCAAACAAGATCTCCAGGTGCAAACACAACATGTTTTCTACCCTTATCTCCAGCAAGTTTATATTTAGCATTCATACGCTCAATGTTTTCCTTAGTTAACTCATGCATTTTTAAAATCAATTCATCACGTTCTTTAGCATCAAAATTAACCTTCTCTGAAGATGGAAGAGGCAACAAATCAATAGGTGCACGAGGTAGGAAACCATACAGAATTTCAAAAGGGCACATCTTAGTAGTAGAATGCAATAAACGATTATAAGAAAATTCAATATGAGGCAAGCATTCTTCCCACATTTTCTTGTTATTCTTCAAAACAGCCCTAAGCATAGTATACAATGTTCTATTGACTACTTTAGTTTGTCCATCAGTTTGGGGGTGACAAGTAGTACTAAAAAGCAGTTTAGTCCCCAACTTAGCCCATAAACATCTCCAAAATCGGATAAGAAATTTAGTATCACAATCTGAAACAATAGTATTTGGCACACCATGCAAGCGAATAATTTCATGAAAGAACAAATCAGCAACATTAACAGCATCATCGCTTTTATGACTTGGTATAAAGTGTGCCATTTTCGAGAACCTATCCACCACAACAAATATGCTATCCCTCCCCTCCTGTGTTCGAGGTAAACCTAAAACAAAGTCCATAGAATATCCTCCCAAGGAACACTAGGTACAGGCAAAGGCATATATAAACCATGAGGATTGAGTCGTGACTTAGCTTTTTGACATGTAGTGCAGCGAGCAACAAAACACTCAACATCCCGTCTCATCTTTGGCCAAAAGTGATGCGGAGCATCCCACGACCATACCCATGGATGCCACCTCAACTGTCCAAGCTCCAAGTGGACCAATGACAAGGGCTAGGGCACGTGCTATTTAATTCGAGGTGACATCACTCCTACTTGAGTTTCCCCCATCTTCAAGTGAGACATGGCTACTGCCTAAGTCCGAGATACTATGTGTCATCAGGTACAATGCTCAAGACTCGGAGCCGAGGACTATAGAAGAAGAGACATGCGTCAACACTCTGGACAGCCCGGAACTTCCGGCCAGAGCCGGGAACTTCCGGCCCCCGGACCTTCCGGCCGACCCGGAGCTTCCGGCCACCGATGACTTCGACCAGCCCAGGCGTGCCAACTCTCGGGTTAGCCCGAACCCCGTCCCGGGCCTTCCGGCGTCTGGAACCTCCAGCCTGCCCAGACCTTCCGGCCTCCGGATGCCAGCACATCTCCACCGCGCCAAGTCTCTGGTTAGGCCAGACCCTCCCAGGAACCTCTGGTTCCCGGAACTTCCGGCCCTGCCTGCGCGCAGCCACTTCGGCCGAGGCCCATGTACCCTTTCATCACCTAGACTATATATACTCTATCCTGTATGACTTTCTAGGGTTAGCGTTGCTTTAGCTCATACTCAGAGATAGAGCTTCGCTCATCCATATCGGATCTACTCCTTGAGAAGGACCGCGGCCCCTATTCAGAGAAGATCCACTGTGGATTCAAGACCCCTTTACGAGAAGATCCCCTTGTGGATTCAAGACCTCCTCACAGAGAAGAACCGGCTACCCTTGTATCGTCCTTAGTTGTCCGTGGATTCGTGTATCATTTTATGTACCCGAGGATCTAGCACATGTGTGACTTGTTCTTGTTAGTTTGAGTGTCCCTCTTGAGTTTCCCCTTGTGTTTTCCCTCGTTTCCCTCCTCGTGATCTTCGCGTTCTTCGGGGGATCCGCTCCTTTCGTGAAAGATCGGGCCACTAGGCTTCTACCCTACATCATCTTGGTATCTAGAGCAAGGTTGATCATGATTTCGGAGCCTACCGGTTGTGTTTCTAGCCTAATTTTGTTGTTTTTCGTCCTAATCCGAAATTCCCCACCAAAAATAGCCCCATTTTTTTTTGTGATTTGTTCGTGTGTTGAGATTTTGTTGCTTTTGATCCGTGAATTTTGTGTGTGGCTCGTAGATCTAGCCTCCCCACCCTTCTTTTCCTCCAATTTCTTCTTTTTCCCATTCGAATTTCTGCTTTTTCCCCAAGTTTTTCCACCCAAATCCACGATCCTGAAGTCTCTGTTCTTGGCAGAATCACGACCACCGGAATTTCCGGTCCAGCCCGTACATTCCGGCCCCCGGACCTTCCGGCCTTCCTTGGAACCTTCGGACCCTGGACCCTCCGTCTTTCCCGGAACTTTCGGCTTCGACAGAAAGTTCGCACTACTTACATAACTCCACCAAAAATTCCACCAAATTTTGTTCCGGTGCTCACCATATACCATATATATTTCCGCATACCTCCACCACTTCCGCATAACCCTCTATTTTTGGACCGTTTTGCGCTCTGACACAATTGCTACTTTGAGGTTTGAGAATTTGAGTTGCGGTACCGTATCCTTTTGTGTTTCGGCTATCTAGGTACGGTTCGACATCGACATCACCGCTGCTCATCTTCGCCACGGACGCGTCACCAACAACGACCACCTCGACTATGACTTGGTATTCGTGCCACCATTTTGACACCATACCGGAAGCAAGACCGGTAACCTAATCTTGGTATTGGACATATCATTCTTGCCATTACATTGATAGCCATCATAGCCTTACTCCTTTCCGTTGCTTACCCATCGAGACTAGCCATTGAGTATTGCCGGCAACAAGACTTATGCACATTAGTGATCATACTTCCCATAGCATACATACATACATCATTGTTGCTTATATTGGTATCATCTCTTGTGTCACAAACTTGTCATCGCATACTCAGTTGCTATCTTGGTTCGTCAAACATTGCATGAGAAAAGAGCTCAAACATCAAAGAGCCAACCAAGCTTTTAAGCAAAGAGGAAAGATACGCAAAGAGCTTTTAAGCAAGAACCATAGCATCATACAACATTAAGATTGTCATACTCGATCATCTTGGATCATATCATAGCAACACCTTGCATACAAAGTATTTGGGATAGAAGTCATTGCATTTTTGCTAAGTAGGTTGTGCACAAGTTCTTGTATCTGCCTATCGTGCAAACGTGCTAGCGTCTCTCTAGTGTTGTGCAACAAGAGCATTTTCGTGGATTCCACATTTTGGCTCACCCTTGGTTGCACAACCCCACTTATCTTTTTGCGTGTGTGTTTCCGTGTACCTTATATGCTTGGTCTACCTTTTACATTGCATCTTGCGAATCTTTCCCAACATTATTGAAGCTCACTTACAATTGCATCAAATTTTCTGCCACCATCCTAACCAAGCTCCACCAAAAGCTTTTACTTGTGTAGGTGTGAGAAACCGACAAGAACTCGTACCAATTGTGCTATTTCCTTGTCCTACATTGGAGTGATCCTCGATCCACTTTCAACTTCGGTCAAGGTTCATTTGGTACTCATTCCTCTCTTTCTACCACTCACATTTGTCTTGGAATGATGGATAGGCCAAGTACTTCTACCAACCCACTCTTCATGGAGCAAGACGATGACATGAACTCCTTCGTCACCAAGAGTCACCTCTTTGGTGCACAACATGCTTTGCATCAAGAGTAACAAGCGATGAGTGAATGCATCGACAACCTTGCTGCCGACTTGCGACTTTCCGAGCAACATACAAAGGACTACTTCGACCACAAGCTCGACAATCACAAGCAAGAGAATGATGCAAGGACGGACGAAATTCGTGCTTTGTTGCTCAATAGCTCGTCTTCCACTTCAAGAAGGAGTCGTTCAAGTTGCCATTCCGACTTTACTCTCTTCGGCTCAAGTACACCGACATCGAACACTCTTCGTCGAGCCGCGCGCACCGACCATCAAGCAAACCTTAATCCAATTTGAGACACCGACTCTCAAGAGCGCCGACAATGTCAAACTCAAGAAGCCTTTGTGCTTGCACGAGAACGGCAACGTCAACGCCAACATGAAGAGGAAGAGCGAGCGCGTCTACACCAAAATGGCCAAGATGCCGAGGCACAACGTCAAGCACAACAACTCCGTGACGCTCAAGCACTTGCGACGCAACAAGCTCTATGCGATTCGAGTCGAGCCATTGCCGACCGAAGCCGACAAGCCCGTGAACAAGAAGAAGCACATCGTGAAGAAATTCAAGAACAAAGATTTCTCGCTCGCGTGCATCGTCAAGTTCCTCTTCGAGCTCGCGAAGATCCTCCACAAGCTCGCCAACACCATCAGGTTTATTGAGAGCATGAAGACAATGGAAATCCTCCACCACAAGAGCAACATGAGGACAACAACCCTTCGCGTCAAGAGCACCATGAGTTGAACAATCATCTACAACATGGGTGTCATCATCCCCGACCCCAACACAATGAAGAGCAACGCTACGGCAAGCTCAAGTTCACCATGCCCAAGTTCAACAGAAGCAAAAATCCCGAAGAGTACCTTTCATGGGCATTGAAAGTTGAGAAGATTTTCCGTTTGCACAATTATGACGAAGAGAAGAAGATCGCAATGGCATCCCTTGAGTTCCAAGACAATGTGCTCATTTGGTGGGAACAAGTCATTGAGCGCCGAGAGGCAAGAGGTGAACCACCCATAACTGCTTGGGCGCAAATGAAGGATGTCATGAGAGCATGCTTCGTACCTACCTACTACAACCACGATCTCTTCAAGAAACTCCAACAACTCAAGCAAGGAACCAAGAGCGTTGAAGAGTACTACAAGGAGATGGAGATTGCCATGATACGAGCCAATGTCACGGAAGATGATGAGCAAACAATGGCACGTTTCTTGAATGGACTCAATCATCCTATCAAGAAGATCACCGACTTCCAACCATACTCAAATATCATCGAGCTAGTGCACCAAGCTGTAACGCCCCGAGACCGATGTGCCAGGTGTCCTCCAGTTATTCGCTGTTGTTTCCTTGTCTTTGCTCGCGTGTCATGCATTTCATATCATGTCATCATGTGCATTGCATCTTCATGTTTTCAAAACTTGCATCCGTCCCGGCCTCCTCGTTCCTTCCGTTGTCCGTTCTGAGCCCAGACACACTTGCACGCGCCCGAGGCATGTCCGAAATAGTTTTTTATAAGTGGCCGGAAAATGTTCTCGGAAAGGGGTGAAAGTTGGCATGCAGTGTTGTTTTGTTGTTAGTAGGTCGCCTGCTAAGTTTCATCGTATTCGGAGTTCGTCTGATAGCCCAACCGTTAAACTATAGCGGCATTCTAGCCGGGCACATGTCGGACGTTTTCGGTCTCCGAAAACAGTCGTCGGGTCTCTCTCTCTCTTCTCTTCTCCCATTCCAAAGCTTTCTACACAGTCCGCTGTCAACCGCCAGGCCCCAAAACCCCTCCTTGCATGCTGCATCGACCTCCTCACGCGCGCGTCCGAAAACTGTCCCGGACCCGACGTGGACAGTTGCCACCGTTGGACTCAAATCATCCCCAAACATCTACAAAACGTCTCCGTTTTCTTATTTGGACTCCCTAACTATTTTATCCGAGATCGTCTGATTATGATCGAAGGGACGAGATAGCCCTACCCACACCCACTTACTATAAATATCAGTGCAATCATCGGACCAATCCCTAATCCCTAGGGATCCTCCTAGCCGCCGCCACCACACTGTTTCTTCTCTGTTTTCCGTGTCCGACCAACCATCACGCTCCGTTCCATGATCTCCTTGCCCGACAAACTGCAAGCCACGGCAGTAGCAGTCCGTGTCCACCCCATCGCTGGCCGGAGACCAGGGTCGCCGGAGGCCGCGACCAACTCTCCGACCAGCAGGTCAACAGCGCCGGGCCTCTCCTCGTCCTCGCCCCGTTTTCCCTGGTTCCTCTCTAATCCCCACGCCGCATTAGCTGCAGGACCCCGCCGCCTTGGTCAACCCTTGCCGGAGCTCCGTCGACACCCGTTTGGCCGGATCTGGCCCGGAAACAGGCGGATCCATCCATCCCCGTCGACCGCCATGGCGCCCGTGCCCTGGATCGGCCGTGCCGCCCTGGATCCCTGTGGCGTCGGCCTCTGCTCATTTCTGCACCGGATGGAGGAGCTCGAACCTTTGTCCAGTGGTCTCCTCTGTTTCTTCCTCGAGACCACGCCAACTCCAGCGCCATGGAAGCCTCCCGATGGACGTTGCGCCCTTGCCTTCCTCCCCGCCTGGATCCGACGTGGATTCATCTGCTTCCCGCTACTCCAGCCTCCCTCGCCTTTTCTCGCGTCACCGGAGCCCCGCGTTGGCTCCCTGGAACGAACGTCGTCGCTGTCGTCTCTTGCGCCGAGCCCTCGCTAACCTCTAGTAAACGCCAAGTCTATGGCGTCGACGGCCTCTGTTTCCCCTGCTCCAGATCGAGCGTCTCACTCGCGTTAACCATGTAGATGCATAGCCGGTCACTCCAGCAAGGCCCGACCTTCTCTAGACTGCCTCGAACGGCCCAGCTCCAATGCAAGGGACGGCCCAGCTCCGCGTGGGCCACCACAGCACCCGAGGCCTGGATCTGCCTCCACCAGTCTCCTCTTCCTGGCCCAGCCGCAAGCCGGCCTGCCTGTGTCCCTCACCACCGACCGAGCCGAGGCCCATGGGTGAGCCGCCCCTCTCCTTTTGCACTTTTGACCCATGTGCAGTTTCGGCCCATAGCCTTTTTTCCCAGATCTGCGATTTAATGATTTTTCCAGAGACTTCCAGTTTTGTAGAAACACCCTTGGACTTCATGCATATCTTAACTAATTAACCATGCATGGGTTTAAAATAAACTTTATATGTAAAATGTCTAGAATTTCATCTAGTTTCATATAATGCCACTTTCATGCATGTTTGAAATGTTTAAAATGTTGTTTGTCTAATTTTGTTCATATGCCATGCTAAAATGCTTTAATTCATAACTATTTAACCGTAACTCGGATTTTAATAAACCTTATATGTAAATGGGGTAGAAAAATGCCTAGTTTAACATGATGCACTCATCTAGCATGTTTAACAACTCTAAAATTGTGTTTAGGGAAGAACAGTACCGAACCTTAAAATATGCATATGGGGTTTTACCGGAGTTGTTGTTCGTTGTTTCCGGCCTCATTTAAACTTGCCTAGATAGGTAGTTTTGTTGTGCTTCACCTCTTGCCATGCTAATCAACATTTAATCTTGTTGGGTACATAAACGAGAGAGAACTAAATAAGTCGCGTGGTGTTTCGTCAATATGCAACGGAGTTGCATATTGAGCTCCACTTAATTTGTAGAAATGCTTGTGCACTTTGCCATGCCATGCCCACTTTAAACCGGACATGCATCATTCTTGTTTGTGCATCATGCCATGTCTATGTGGTGGTTGTTTACTAGGTTGTTTGCTCTTTTCCGGTGTTGCTTCTTCGGGTTGGTTCCGATAATGTTGCGTTTGTGAGGAACCATTCGACTTCATCCGTTTGTCTTCTTCATGGACTCGTTCTTCTTCCTTGCGGGATTTCAGGCAAGATGACCACACCCTCGAAATCACTTCTATCTTTGCTTGCTAGATGCTCACTCTTTTTCTATGCCTATGCTGCGATACCTACCACTTGCTTATCATGCCTCCCGTATTGTTAAACCAAGCCTCTAACCCACCTTGTCCTAGCAAACCGTTGTTTGGCTACGTTACCGCTTTGCTCAGCCCCTCTTATAGGGTTGTTAGTTGCAACTGAAGATTGAAGTTTGCTCCTTGTTGGAACATGGAGATGTTGTTCCTTGTTGGAACCTGTTTACTTGCTGGGATATCACAATATCTCTTATTTAATTAATGCATCTATATACTTGGTAAAGGGTGGAAGGCTCGGCCTTATGCCTGGTGTTTTGTTCCACTCTTGCCGCCCTAGTTTCCGTCATATCGGTGTTATGTTCCCGGATTTTGCATTCCTTACGCGGTTGGATAATAATGGGAACCCCTTGACAGTTCGCCTTGAATAAAACTCTTCCAGCAATGCCCAACATTGGTTTTACCATTTTCCACCTAGCCTTTTTCCCTTGGGTTCCGCGGACTCAAGGGTCATCTTTATTTTAACCCCTCCCCCCCGGGACAGTGCTCCTCTGAGTGTTGGTCCAAACTAGAGTCCTGTGCAGCGCCCCCTCGGGGAAACTCGAGGTTTGGTTTTAGTTGTATGGAGATCTCATCTGAGTGTGCCCTGAGAACGAGATATGTGCAGCTCCTATCGGGATTTGTCGGCACATTCGGGCGGTGTTGCTGGATTTGTTTTAACTTGTCGAAGTGTCTTGTAGAACCGGGATACCGAGTCTGATCGGAATGTCTCGGGAGGAGATCTATTCCTTCGTTGACCGTGAGAGCTTGTCATGGGCTAAGTTGGGACTCCCCTGCAGGGATTTGAACTTTTGAAAGCCGTGCCCGCGGTTATGGGCAGATGGGAATTTGTTAATGTCCGGTTGTAGAAAACCTGAAGTTGACCTTAATTAAAATACATCAACCGTGTGTGTTACCGTGATGGTCTCTTTTCGGCGGAGTCCGGGAAGTGAACACGGTGTTGGAGTTATGCTTGACATAGGTTTCTCTAGGATCACTTCTTGATCATAGTTTCTCGATCGTGCTTTGCCTTCTCTTCTCGCTCTCTTTTGCGTATATGTTAGCCACCAAATATGCTAGTCGCTTGCTGCAGCTCCACCTCATACCCTTACTTTACCCATAAGCTTAAATAGTCTTGATCGCGAGGGTGTGAGATTGCTGAGTCCCCGTGACTCACAGATACTTCCAAAACCAGCTTGCAGGTGCTGTTGAACTGTGCATATGACACAACCAAGCTCAAGGAGGAGCTCGATGACGATCTTTTCCTTTATGTTGTTCCGCTTCCAGTTGATCAGTACTGGAGCCCAGCCCAGTTGGGGTCGATCGGGGACCTTGTCGCTTTTGGGGGTTCTTCTTTTATTTTGGTTCCGTAGTCAGACCTTGATTGTATTTGGATGTTGTAATGCTTTATTCATGTAATTGTGTGAAGTGGCGATTGTAAGCCAACTATGTATCTTTTTCCCTTATGTATTACATGGGTTGTGTGAAGATTACCTCACTTGTGACATTGCTTTGAATGCGGTTATGCCTCTAAGTCGTGCTTCGACACGTGGGAGATATAGCCGCATCGAGGGCGTTACAAGTTGGTAATCAGAGCCTTCCCCGACCTTAGGAGCCCCACTGCTTGATCGTTTTTAGCAGCCGTTGTTGTCTAGAAAAATGTTTTGAGTCATTTAGGAATTATATATCGGAGAGTTTAGGAATTATTTTTACTCCCCAGTCCCTTCATCGCTTTGGTAAGGCATCCTGACGTAGATTTTTGACTCTTCTCTTCTCAAATATCACTAAAAAAAAATTTAGGATCACGCGGGTATCTTGGAATCGTTCCGATGGTTTTGTGACGAGAACATTGTTCTTGGTGCCTCCTGTCTTTAGGGGTTGTGGCAGTGTCCCGGGGAGTTGAGCTCCGAGGTGTTGTCGTCACAATTTTATCTTTGCAGTTCTGGAATACCTGAGTTTAGTTTCGCCGACATCGAAAATCTTTTTTATGCAGTTGTTGGTGAGATAACCTCGACGCCACCTAGTACTGGGGCGGGAGTTCGGGAGTATTGCCATAACTCATATAACGGATGCTTTTCGAAGGTTGAGGTAGATGATTTCCGAAGGTTTCTTGGTTATGTGTTGAAGGATGGATACAGCTGGATGTAGGATTTGTTAGTTTTGGGTGAGATATTATGCTTCCCCTATATCCCCAACACCTGATTGCATAACCGGAAATTTTCGGGAGTTTATAAGTGGGAAATCAAGTAGCTCTTAGGATATCTTTCCGACAGATGTATGATATGAAATTGGGGTTCGACGTCTAGTGGTCCGCCTATTCACGGTCCGTTTTACAGTGGTCTCATTGTGTCTTAAAGAGTCCTTGGCTATGCCGACTCGGGGACGCTTCGTATGTCATGTGCACTGCCTTGTACATGATGGTGTTGTACGATCGAGCCCGTGTAGACCCCACCACGAAAACTTCGGACGAAATCTCTACCATATGTTTGTTCCGGCTTATTCTGCAAGCCAATCCTTTTGTTTTTTGTTTTGAGTTATGGTATTCGAGTTGCTTCAATGTCAAGTGTTGATTCCATACCTTCCCCAAATGGTGTTCTCATACTACGATGTGAATACTAATCTTTCTCGATAATCTAGATTGTCATGCCAATTTCTTTTCAACCGGCGTGTTTCTCTTCAAGTGGATCCGATCATTTCAACTTCCGCCAGATCAATTATCACTTCTTCTCAACAGTGGTTGTTTCATCCGTCTCCAAGTTGCCTTTGTTTTTCCCGCCCACCCACCCTTGTTTTCTTCAAGGACTCAGATGTCTTAATCACATAGCCATTTTATTCATGTGAAGTCTCTCCATTCCTTTTCTTTAAATGTTCGTATCCGGTGTTTCTCAAGAAGATACTAACGGAACCTCAAGTTCATCATTCTTCATTCTTTTCATCTCCGGTGGTTTCAAGTCAAGTTTTGTTGATCATACCTTTTCCCTCGTTTCTAATACCTTCTCTTGCCGGCGCTCCTCATATTCATTCATTTCTCGCTATTCAATTGTTCCGGAGTGCTCAAGATATCTCAAAGATTCGTGTTTCCACTCTACATTCATTAAAGATCTTTCGAGGATGTTACCTCATGCAAGCCATTTAATTCAACCGGTGCATTCTCTCTTTTAAATCATCAACGGTGTTTCTTTTGAGTGGGCCCTAACCCACAGGTCTTTTTCCCAGGATCTTACCTGACTCTTCTAATTTTTCCCGGAGCTATTCTCAAATATTTCGAAGTTTGACGTAAGAATGATTTATCATCAGTCAAATGTCTTCCTCCAAGATCTTCCAAATTATTTTCATCGTTGGTTCAACCTTTCCAATTTTAATTCTGGAGTACCTCAATAATTCTTGGTGGTATTTCTCATCGTCATTCTCTGCATTTGAAGACCGAAGAAGAGTTTTTCCTCCATTTCTTGCTCCATTCTCTTCAAGATTCGTGATTCTAGCTTGTTCCCATCCTCTCAAAATTATTTTTCGATTATGAGAATTCTTTTCACCCATCGGGAGTATTTCATGAGTGGTTTTCCATTTCTTCTCCCCGAAGCCCATCATTTAAGAAGACTTCTTCATTCTCAGCTTTCAGCTATCATTCTCTAATTTAACCGGTGCTTCGTTCAAGTGATCTTTAATCGGCTCGTGATCTCTTCGTTCTTATGTATCTAAATCCTCTCAAGCATCTTCGTTCATTTTATAATTCTTCTGATGTTTCTTTATCTTCTCTTCGTTCATTTTCAATGCTTACGGTGGTTCGTTCAAGATTTTTTTTCTTCTTCTTTATTATCATATCAATTCATTCGTTGTTTCCTAATTCTACCGGTGGATCGTTGAAGACTTTCCCAAGTTGGCACCATATCTATCCTAATCCTTTCTTCGAGGATAAGTTGTATGCGATCCGTTTGCTCGTCATCAATTTAATTGGTGAAGGATAATCATAATGTAATTCTAATTCTTGTTTCATCCAAGTGATTAATTCTTTTTTCGGAGTGGTTCATCATATCAAATTCTCGATTCGAGATGCTTTATCTATTTTTTTCCTGGAGTCCCAAGTTCTCTCAATCATTTCACCACGGAGATTCATCTAAATCGTTACAAGGATTCAACTTGTGTTTTCAACTTCTCTTTCATTTCTTTTGATCATTACTTTGTTTACCGGAGTTCTTCATGGAGGTTCTACATGATGGTTCATCAAGGATTTAATTCCTTCTCGAAGTGTTCATCGAGATTCTTTTCAGAGGAGCTCAAGTTTTTTCTTCATCTTGTAATCCGGAGTGCAATTCTTTCTTCCGTACCATTGGAGGTGGTATTATGTCATTCTTGATAATCTGAGTTCATGTTTCATGATTCACATGTTGTTAAGGACAAGATATTTAAACCCATCAATCTCGTCATTGGAGTTATCTTGGGTTATAGTTCACCTAAAGCCTTCCCTAAGGACTGTGGCTATTTATGGTGCTCATAAACGACCCAAGTTCTTCATTTATCCTCCCGGTGTTATAGTTTATCGTCTCCTTCTTGATATTAATCCAATTCCGTTAATGGCAGAATTTCACCTCGTAGTTTTAACTGTTCTCCATAAGCCCATTGCAACCTTGTTCTTTTCATTGTTGGTTTTCCAACAACTCCGTTCTAGCATTTGGTCGTAAGCGTCCTCTCTCAAGATCTTGTTTCCCTTCGTTCATTCCATTCCATTCTTACTTTTGTTCCGGAGGCATTATGATGTTGCTCTCTTCAACCCATCTTCTTGTTTTGTCAAGATCATGTCAAATCCCTTCCATTTCCAACCGGAGTGTTGTCGTAATTGATCTTTATCGTTCCTTCTACATCTCATTTTATCCGGAGTGCTTGCATGTACTTCTTGTCCTTGGTGACAGTTTTCTTATGTCTTCAACCTACAAGGTTCTAGTAATGTTCCTTGTTCCTCTTTCCTAACGGAGTGTTTTCAACTTTATTCATCTTCATTGTATTCTTTCTTTCAATTTGTCCAACCTCCCAAGGTTCTTTGGTTTCACTCGTTTGTCGAAGAAGCAACTTAGTTTTACCTCCTCTCTTTCTTTTCCGTTTTCCCTCCGGTGCCATTCTAGATCTCGGGACGAGATCCTCTCGTAGTGGTGGAGTGTTGTAACGCCCCGAGACCGATGTGCCAGGTGTCCTCCAGTTATTCGCTGTTGTTTCCTTGTCTTTGCTCGCATGTCATGCATTTCATATCATGTCATCATGTGCATTGCATCTTCATGTTTTCAAAACTTGCATCCGTCCCGGCCTCCTCGTTCCTTCCGTTGTCCGTTCTGAGCCCAGACACACTTGCACGCGCCCGAGGCATGTCCGAAATAGTTTTTTATAAGTGGCCGGAAATTGTTCTCGGAATGGGGTGAAAGTTGGCATGCGGTGTTGTTTTGTTGTTAGTAGGTCGCCTGCTAAGTTTCATCGCATTCGGAGTTCGTCTGATAGCCCAACCGTTAAACTATAGCGGCATTATAGCCAGGCACACGTCGGATGTTTTCGGTCTCCGAAAACAGTCGCCGGGTCTCTCTCTCTTCTCTTCTCTCATTCCAAAGCTTTCTACACAGTCCGCTGTCAACCACCAGGCCCCGAAACCCCTCCTTGCATGCTGCATCGACCTCCTCACGCGCGCGTCCGAAAACTGTCCCAGACCCGACCCGGACAGTTGCCACCGTTGGACTCAGATCATCCCCAAACATCTACAAAACGTCTCCGTTTTCTTATTTGGACTCCCTAACTATTTTATCCGAGATCATCTGATTACGATCGGAGGGACGAGATAGCCCTACCCACACCCACTTACTATAAATATCAGTGCAATCATCGGACCAATTCCTAATCCCTAGGGATCCTCCTAGCCGCAGCCACCACACTGTTTCTTCTCTGTTTTCCGTGTCTGACCAACCATCACGCTCCGTTCCACGATCTCCTCGCCCGACAAACTGCAAGCCACGGCAGCAGCAGTCCGTGTCCACCCCGTTGCTTGCCGGAGACCAGGGTCGCCGGAGGCCGCGACCAACTCTCCGACTAGCAGGTCAACAACGCCTGGCCTCTCCTCGTCCTCGCCCCGTTTTCCCTGGTTCCTCTCTAATCCCCACGCCGCATCAGCTGTAGGACGCTGCCGCCTTGGTCAACCCTTGCCGGAGCTCCGTCGACACACCGTTGGCCGGATCTGGCCCGGAAACAGGTGGATACATCCATCCCCGTCGACCGCCATGGCGCCCGTGCCCTGGATCGGCCGTGCCGCCCTGGATCCCTGTGGTGTCGGCCTCTGCTCATTTCTGCACCGAACGGAGGAGCTCGAACCTTTGTCCCGTGGTTTCCTCTATTTCTTCCTCGAGACCGCGCCAACTCCAGCGCCATGGAAGCCTCCCGATGGACGTTGCGCCCTTGCCTTCCTCCCGCCTGGATCCGACGTGGATTCATCTGATTCCCGCTACTCCGGCCTCCCTCACCTTTTCCCGCGTCACCGGAGCCCCGCGTTGGCTCCCTGGAACGAACGTCGTCGCTGTCGTCTCTTGCATCGAGCCCTCGCTGACCTCCAGCAAACGCCAAGTCTATGGCGTCGCCGGCCTCTGTTTCCCCTGCTCTAGATCGAGCGTCTCACTCGCGTTGGCCATGTCGATGCATAGCCGGTCACTCCAGCAAGGCCCGGCCTTCTCTAGACTGCCCCGAACGGCCCAGCTCCAGTGCAAGGGACGGCCCAGCTCCGCGTGGGCCACCACAGCACCCGAGGCCTGGATCTGCCTCCACCAGTCTCCTCTTCATGGCCCAGCCGCAAGCCGGCCTGCCTGTGTCCCTCACCACCAACCGGGTCGAGGCCCATGGGTGAGCCGCCCCTCTCCTTTTGCACTGTTGACCCATGTGCAGTTTCGGCCCATAGCCTTTTTTCCCAGATCTGCGATTTAACGATTTTTCCAAAGACTGCCAGTTTTGCAGAAACACCCTTGCACTTCATGCATATCTTAACTAATCAACCATGCATGGGTTTAAAATAAACTTTATATGTAAAATGTTTAGAATTTCATCTAGTTTCATATAATTCCACTTTCATGCATGTTTGAAATGTTTAAAATGTTGTTTGTCTAATTTTGTTCATATGCCATGCTAAAATGCTTTACTTCATAACTATTTAACCGTAACTCGGATTTTAATGAACCTTATATGTAAATAGGGTAGAAAAATGCCTAGTTTAACATGATGCACTCATCTAGCATGTTTAACAACTCTAAAATTGTGTTTAGGGCAGAACAATACCGAACCTTAAAATATGCATATGGGGTTTTACCGGAGTTGTTGTTCGTTGTTTCTGGCCTCATTTAAACTTGCCTAGATAGGTAGTTTTGTTGTGCTTCACCTCTTGCCATGCTAATCAACATTTAATCTTGTTGGGTACATAAACGAGAGAGAACTAAATAAGTCGCGTGGTGTTTCGGCAATATGCAACGGAGTTGCATATTGAGCTCCACTTAATTTGTAGAATTGCTTGTGCACTTTGCCATGCCATGCCCTCTTTAAACCGGACATGCATCATTCTTGTTTGCGCATCATGCCATGTCTATGTGGTGGTTGTTTACTAGGTTGTTTGCTCTTTTCCGGTGTTGCTTCTTCCGGTTGGTTCCGATAACGTCGCGTTTGTGAGGAACCGTTCGACTTCATCCATTTGTCTTCTTCATGGACTCGTTCTTCTTCCTTGCGGGATTTCAGGCAAGATGACCATACCCTCGAAATCACTTCTATCTTTTCTTGCTGGATGCTCGCTCTTTTGCTATGCCTATGCTGCGATACCTACCACTTGCTTATCATGCCTCCCATATTGTTAAACCAAGCCTCTAACCCACCTTGTCCTAGCAAACCGTTGTTTGGCTACATTACCGCTTTGCTCAGCCCCTCTTATAGGGTTGTTAGTTGCAACTGAAGATTGAAGTTTGCTCCTTGTTGGAACATGGAGATGTTGTTCCTTGTTGGAACCTGTTTACTTGTTGGGATATCACAATATCTCTTATTTAATTAATGCATCTATATACTTGGTAAAGGGTGGAAGGCTCGGCCTTATGCCTGGTGTTTTGTTCCACTCTTGCCGCCCTAGTTTCCGTCATATCGGTGTTATGTTCCCGGATTTTGCGTTCCTTACGCGGTTGGGTAATAATGGGAACCCCTTGATAGTTCGCCTTGAATAAAACTCTTCCAGCAATGCCCAACATTGGTTTTACCATTTGCCACCTAGCCTTTTTTCCCTTGGGTTCCGCGGACTCAAGGGTCATCTTTATTTTAACCCCCCCCCCCACGGGCCAGTGCTCCTCTGAGTGTTGGTCCAAACTAGAGTCCTGTGCAGCGCCCCCTCGGGGAAACTCAAGGTTTGGTTTTAGTTGTATGGAGAGCTCATCTGAGTGTGCCCTGAGAATGAGATATGTGCTCTCCTATCGGGATTTGTCGGCACATTCGGGCGGTGTTGCTGTATTTGTTTTAACTTCTCGAAGTGTCTTGTAGAACCGGGATACCGTGTCTGATCGGAATGTCTTGGGAGGAGGTCTATTCCTTCGTTGACCGTGAGAGCTTGTCATGGGCTAAGTTGGGACTCCCCTGCAGGGATTTGAACTTTCGAAAGCCGTGCCCGCGGTTATGGGCAGATGGGAATTTGTTAACGTCCGGTTGTAGAAAACCTGAAGTTGACCTTAATTAAAATACATCAACCATGTGTGTTACCGTGATGGTCTCTTTCCGGCGGAGTTCGGGAAGTGAACACGGTGTTGGAGTTATGCTTGACGTAGGTTGCTCTAGGATCTCTTCTTGATCATAGTTTCTCGATCGTGCTTTGCCTTCTCTTCTCGCTCTCTTTTGCGTATATGTTAGCCACCAAATATGCTAGTCGCTTGCTGCAGCTCCACCTCATACCCTTACTTTACCCATAAGCTTAAATAGTCTTGATCGCGAGGGTGTGAGATTGCTGAGTCCCCGTGACTCACAGATACTTCCAAAACCAGCTTGCAGGTGCTGTTGAACCGTGCATATGACGCAACCAAGCTCAAGGAGGAGCTCGATGAAGATCTTGTCCTTTATGTTGTTCCGCTTCCAGTTGATCAGTTCTGGAGCCCAGCCCAGTTGGGGTCGATCGGGGACCTTGTCGCTTTTGGGGGTTCTTCTTTTATTTTGGTTCCGTAGTCAGACCTTGATTGTATTTGGATGTTGTAATGCTTTATTCATGTAATTGTGTGAAGTGGCGATTGTAAGCCAACTATGTATCTTTTTCCCTTATGTATTACATGGGTTGTGTGAAGATTACCTCACTTGCGACATTGCTTTCAATGCGGTTATGCGTCTAAGTCATGCTTCGACATGTGGGAGATATAGCCGCATCGAGGGCGTTACACAAGCTACCAAAGTGGAACGCCAAGTGCAAGATGATTTCAAGTATGCCAAGTTCTCATCAAAGTCCTACGGCTTCTCCAATAACCAAGCTTCAATGACTCCAATACCGACTACAAGACTTTCTACTTCCAACATCGACAAGTCAACTTCCAAGAAAGCTTCGCCAACTGCAAGCAACCCTACTACGGGCAACTTCAAGCCGAGAGCTTCATCATCATCAACCCCAACCGATGAGACAATCAAGACGACTTCCTTCAAGTGTTTCACTTGCGGAGGCTGAGGCCACAAGTCCTACGAGTGCACCAAAAAGCAAACCATGGTCTTCAACGACGATTTGGCATGTATGACTCTATGAGCGACAGCGAAATGGAAGCCCTCGAGCACGTCGCCATGCACCGCCAAGTGAACAATGAAGAAGAACAAGTATTTTGTGATGAAGACTCGAGTCCCGCACTTGTTGTCTCCAAAGTCTTGACTCTCCAACATCACCCAGAAGAAGACCAGCGATGCCACATATTCCACACCAAGGACGGCATCAATGGACGATCCGTCAAGGTCATCATCGATGGAGGGAGTTGTCACAATCTCGCAAGTGAAGAACTTTGCCCCAAGCTCCAATTACCCAAGACGAAGCATCCAGATCCATACAAAGTGCAATGGCTTAGTGATTCCGGCACTATCCAAGTCGAGCACCGAGTACAAGTCTCCTTCAAGATCGGCGCCTACGAAGACACCTTGGAGTGCGTCGTCGTTCCAATGACCGTTTGTCATCTTCTCCTTGGACGGCCATGGAAATTCGATAGAGGAGTCGTCCACAACGGCCGAACGAACCACTACATCTTCAAGATGAAGGGCAAGGAGTACATCCTCCGTCCAATGTCGCCAAGTCAAGTGATCACCGACAAGCAAGCCACCCATCGTGGAGATCATAGTGAGAGAGCGAGCCACCAAAACGAGAGTGAGCGCCACAAGCCAAAATCGAGTGCCTCCACGATGAGCGAAAACAAGAACCTAGTTCTATTTGCCACCAAACGTGAGATGAGAAAAGTGTGTGAGAACCCATCAAGTGTCCTACACTACATCCTCGTGTGCAAGGACAATGCACCACAAACTAACACCTCTCACACTCTTCCTCTAGTGTTGTCTTCTCTTTTGCAGGAATTTCAAGATGTTTTCCCCGATGAGCTACCTCCGGGACTACCTCCACTTCGAGGCATTGAGCACCGCATCGACCTCATCCCCGGAGCGCCACTTCCAAACAAAGCTCCCTACCGCATCAACCCCGACGAAACAAAAGAAATACAAAGGCAAGTAAAGCATCTCATAGACCATGGACATGTGCGTGAAAGTTTGAGCCCTTGTGTCGTTCCGGTCATTCTTGTGCCAAAACGTTATGGTAGTTTTCGCATGTGCTCTGATTGTAGACCTATCAATGCTATCATCGTTCGCTATAGGTATCCCATTCCATGCCTAGATGATATGCTTGATGAGCTTAGCGGTGCCACTATATTTTCTAAAATTGATCTTAAAAGTGGTTACTATCAAATCCGCATACAAGAGGGTGATGAATGGAAAACCGCCTTCAAAACCAAGTTTGGTTTGTATGAGTGGTTAGTCATGCCTATGGGTCTTTCGGAAGCGCCGAGCACTTTTATGCGCCTTATGAATCATGTCTTTCGCCCTTACATTCGTATATTTGTTGTGGTTTGCTTCGATGACATTCTTGTGTTTAGCAAATCTATTATGGAGCATGTCACCCATGTCCGAACAGTTTTGCCAACTCTTAGAAAAGAGCGACTCTATGCTAATATGGAGAAATGCCTTTTTGGTGTTGATAAGCTCGTTTTCTTGGGTTTTGTTGTTTCTTCTAAGGGTGTTCATGTTGATGAGTCCAAGATTAATGCTATTAAGACTTGGCCGCAACCAACCAACTTGCATCAAGTGCGTAGTTTTCTTGGCCTCGCGGGTTTCTATCGTCGCTTTGTAAAGGATTTTAGCACCATTGCTTCGCCTTTGCATGGTTTGAGCAAGAAGAATGCGCCTTTTGTTTGGGGACCATCCCAAGATACTGCATTCAATGAGCTTAAGAATTTGCTTACTCATGCTCCCGTGCTTGCTTTACCCAGCTTCGACAAGCCTTTTGAAATTCATTGCGGTGCTAGTGGTAATGGCATATGAGGTGTGTTAACGCAAGAGAAGCGCCCCATAGCTTACTTTAGTGAGAAACTTTCCGGAGCGCAACTCAATTATCCCATCTATGACAAAGAGCTATATGCTTTAGTCCGCGTTTTGCATGAATGGGAACACTACCTTTGTCCCCACGAGTTTATCATTCATACCAATCATGAGACTCTCAAGTATCTTAAGGGACAAACTAAGTTGAACAAGCGTTAGGCTAAATGGAGTGAATTTATTGAGTCTTTTCCCTATGTCATCAAGTACATCAAGGGTAAAGAAAACATAGTAGCAAATGCTCTTTCCCGCATTTGCATGCTTGTCACGCAACTTGAGTTAGATGTCATTGGCTTTGAGCATATCAAAGACTCATATGAGCATGATGCAACTTTTGCCATTCCTTATGCCAAGTGTTTGTCGAATACATCTTAGGAATGCTATTACATCAAAGATGGCTACCTTATGAGAGCTAACAAAATTTGTATTCCTGAGTCCTCTCTTGCCTTGTTGCTTTTGCAGGAATCTCATGGAGGAGGCTTAATGGGACATTTCGGACGCGACAAGACATTCTCCACGCTTTCGAAAAGCTACTTTTGGCCTAAGATGTTTCTGGATGTCAATCGTTTCACCAACCGGTGTTCTACATGTCGCTAAGCTAAGTCCAAAGCTCAATCTCATTGTCTCTATATGCCTTTACCAATTCCATACCAGCCTTGGGAAGACATTAGCATGGACTTTGTACTTGGTTTGCCTAGGACTCGCAATGGGAAAGATTCCATATTTGTCGGTGTGGACCGTTTCTCCAAAATGGCACATTTTATTCCTTGTCACAAGATAGACGATGCTTCACATGTTGCTAATCTCTTTTGTAGGGAAATATTGCGTCTCCATGGTGTGCCAAAGACAATTGTCTCGGACCGCGATGTCAAGTTCCTTAGATACTTTTGGAAGACCCTATGCGCCAACCTTGGAATCAAGCTACTCTTTTCCACGGCGTACCATCCTCAAACCGACGGCCAAAC
This sequence comes from Triticum urartu, assembly GCF_003073215.2. Lineage (NCBI taxonomy): Eukaryota > Viridiplantae > Streptophyta > Magnoliopsida > Poales > Poaceae > Triticum > Triticum urartu. The sequence goes on from NC_053022.1 coordinate 193,425,747, forward strand.
GGAGGTGACAAACTGCACACTCTCTGCTCTACTTCAAGTACTCATCAAGAAGAACATCAAGGAGTGGGAGGAGTGTCTACCCATCGCCGAGTTCGCCTACAACTGAGCAAGACACTCAACAACCGGCAAGTCCCCCTTTCGAGGTCGTCTACGGAGGATTCAACCCTTTGTCACCATTGGATATTCTACCTCTTCCACTCCAAGAGCGAATCAATTTGGACGCAAGTGCACGAGTGACCCATCTCAAGAAGGTGCATGAAGATACAAGAAACACCATCGAGCGCCAAGTACAACGCCTTGCGCAAAGCTCAACGTCAACAGGCAACCTATGGTCTTCAACATTGGTGATCTCGTGTGGCTACACCTTCGCAAGGAGCGCTTTCCACAAGAACGCAAGTCTAAGCTTCGACCACGAGCAGATGGACCCTTCAAGGTGCTCGCACGCTACAACGACAACGCTTACAAGATCGACCTCCCGCGCGACAAGTACAACGTGAGCGACATCTTCAACATCAAAGATCTCTCCCTTCCATGGTGATGAAGAACTCGATCCGAGGACGGATCTTCCCCAAGGGAGGGGAGATGATGCGGAGCATCCCACGACCATCCCCATGGATGCCACCTCAACTATCCAAGCTCCAAGTGGACCAATGACAAGGGCTAGGGCACGTGCTATTCAATCCGAGGTGACATCACTCCTACTTGAGTTTTCCCCCTCTTCAAGTGAGACATGGCTACTGCCTAAGTCCGAGATACTATGTGTCATCAGGTACAACGCTCAAGACTCGGAGCTGAGGACTGTAGAAGAAGAGACAGGCGTCAACACTCTGGACAGCCCGGAACTTCCGGCCAGAGCCCGGAACTTCCGGCCCCCGGACCTTCCGGCCGACCCGGAGCTTCCGGCCGCCGATGACTTCGACCAGCCCAGAGCGTGCCAACTCTCGGGTTAGCCCGGACCCCGTCCCGGACCTTCCGGCGCCCGGAACCTCTGGCCTGCCCGGACCTTCCGGCCCCCGGATGCCAGCACATCTCCACTCGCGCAACTCCTCTGTTAGGCCGGACCCTCCCCGGAACCTCCGGTGCCCGGAACTTCCGGCCCTGCCTGCGCGCAGCCACTTGGGCCGAGGCCCGTGTACCCTTTCGTCACCTAGACTATATATACTCTATCCCGTACGACTTTCTAGGGTTAGCGTTGGTTTAGCTCATACTCAGAGATAGAGCTTCGCTCATCCATATCGATCTACTCCTTGAGAGAGACCGCGGCCCCTCTTCTTCAGAGAAGATCCACCGTGGATTCAAGACCCCTTTACGGGAAGATCCCCTTGTGGATTCAAGACCTCCTCACGGAGAAGAACCGGCTACCCATGTATCGTCCTTAGTTGTCCGTGGATTCGTGTATCGTTCTATGTACCCGAGGATCTAGCACATGACTTGTTCTTGTTAGTTTGAGTGTTCCTCTTGTGTTTACCCTTGTGTTTTCCCTTGTTTCCCTCCTCGTGTTCTTCACGTTCTTCATGGGATCCGCTCCTTTCGTGAAAGATCGGGCCACTAGGGTTCTACCCTACATCAAAAAGAAATGTGTAGCAAGTACGTCCTCCTTCTTCTTCATGCCAAAGTGTCCCATTAGTCCTCCTCCATGCGCCTCATGCAACAACAAAAGACGAACGGAGCCAGCTGGAATGCATAGCTTGCTAGCAGGAAACACAAATCCATCGTTAAGAATGAACTTGTTCCAAGTTCTCCCTTCCTTATAATTCTGCAATACATCTTTAAATTCAACATCATGCACATATTGATCTTTGATGGTCTCCAAACCAAATATTTTAAAGTCAAGTTGTGAAAGCATAGTATATTGACGAGACAATGCATCAGCAATAACATTTTCTTTACCCTTCTTGTGTTTAATGACATAAGGGAAAGTTCTCAATGAATTCAACCAATTTAGCATGTCTACGGTTCAGTTTTGCTTGACTTTTAATGTGTTTCAAAGATTCATGATCAGAATGTATAACAAATTTCTTTGGCCATAAATAATGTTGCCATGTTTCTAAGGTCAGAACAAGAGCATATAATTCTTTATCATCAGTAGAATAGTTCAGACTAGGCCCACTCAATTTTTCAGAAAAGTATGCAACAGGTTTGCCATCTTGTAATAACACAGCTCCTAATCCAATTCCACTAGCATCACATTCAAGCTCAAAAGTCTTATTGAAATCAGGAAGTTGGAGTAAAGGAGCATGTGTCAACTTATCTTTCAATACCATGAAGGCTTCTTCCTATGCGGTACCCCAAACAAAAGGCACATCCTTCTTTGTAAGCTCGTTGAGAGGTGCAGCAATGGTGCTGAAATCTCTCACAAAACGCCTATAGAAACCAGCGAGGCCAAGGAAACTCCTCACTTGTGTGACCGTTTTGGGCTGCGGCCAACTCTCAATAGCTTCAACTTGGCTTTATCAACTTCAATTCCCTGTGGAGTAACAACATAGCCAAGAAAAGATACTCGGTTGGTGCAAAAGGTGCACTTTCCAAGGTTACCAAACAAACGTGCATCACGTAGAGCAATAAAAACAACACGTAAATGTTCCAAATGTTCCTCCAGAGATTTGCTATAAATCAATATGTCATCAAAGTAAACTACCACAAATCTTCCAATGAAAGCACGTAAAACTTTGTTCATTAACCTCATGAAAGTACTAGGTGCATTAGTTAACCCAAAAGGCATGACTAACCACTCATATAATCCAAACTTAGTTTTAAATGCCGTTTTCCATTCATCTCCCAATTTCATACGAATTTGATGGTATCCACTACGCAAATCAATTTTGGAGAATATTGTAGAGCCACTCAATTCATCAAGCATGTCGTCTAGCCTAGGAATAGGATGACGATAACAAATAGTAATATTATTAGTGCCTCTACAATCAACACACAAACGCGATGTACCATCCTTTTTCGGCACTAAAATGATAGGAAGAGCACAAGGACAAAGGGATTCACGCATATAACCTTTGTCGAGCAGTTCTTGTACTTGACGCATAATCTCCTTCGTCTCTTCTGGATTGATACGGTATGGTGCACGGTTGGGTAATGATGCACCGGGAATTAAGTCAATTTGATGCTCAATCCCTTGAATAGGTGGTAATCCCGGTGGCACGTCTTGTGGAAAGACGTCAACGAACTCCTGCAAAATGTTAGTAACAGCAGGAGGCAGAGAGGAAGGCACGTCCTCGAATGAAAATAATGCCTCTTTGCACACAAAAGCATAGCAAACATATTTGCTAAAATCTAAATCATCAATATCAGATTTGGTGGCAAGTAAACATGCACTTTTCAATTTAATTTCAGAAGCAACACTAGATGGTTTATTATTAGGCTGCCTTTGTTGCTCAAATTCTTTTCCCACAATCTGATTTTCACTTTTATTTTTCTCCTGTTTTGCTTTATTAGCTCTATTAATATCATCTTTCAAAATGGAATCCGGAGTCATAGGAAGCAAAGTAATATTTTTATCCTGACAAACAAGAGTATACTAATTGTTTCTACCATGGTGTACAGAATTTTTATCAAATTGCCATGGTCTACCAAGTAATATGTAACATGCTTGCAAAGGTACCACATCACAATCAACATAATCTGCATATATAGAGATACTAAAATGCACACGAACAGTACATGTTAACTTAACCTTGTTGCTGCTGTTGAACCATTGGATGTAGTAAGGATGTGGATGTGGTCTTGTTGTGAGAGATACCTTCTCCACCATCTCCATGCTAGCCAAGTTATTACAGCTCCCTCCATCTATGATGACGCGAACAGAACGTTCCTTCACAACTCCCTTTTTATGGAACAGATTATGTCTCTGATTTTTCTCAGCTTGTGCAACCTGCACACTCAAAACACGTTGAGAAACTAAACATTCATACCTGTCAGCATCTTCAGGAGCCATGTATTGCGTCTCATGATCAGAATCATCTCCACCGTGTTCTTCATGTGTAATAAGAGCCAAAGTCTCCTCATCATAGTCACTAGCGGACTCATACCCACCATCCTCAGTAACAATCATCACACGCTTAGATGGGCATTCTCTCGCATAATGACCTCCACCCTTGCAACGTCGACAAATAATATCATGTGTTGCCCTGTTGATGCCATGGAAGAAGAAGATCTCTTCGCAGGTCCGACAGGTGTGCTCTTGGCAGATAGTGGTGGTTGTTCCTGCTTTCTTGTATCACGGCTAGAGGTGGCACCTGATGGAGGTGCTGGTGGAGTGGAAGTAGAGGATGCACGTGGTGTCCATGATGAAGATCGACCTGCAGAAAAGTTAGTTCGCGCAAATGCCTGTCGATCCTGCACTTCACGTTCAGCTTTATAAGCAAGATGGAATAAACGAGTGATATTAGTATACTCCTTATACTCTAGATTGGTCTGAATCTCTCTATTTAATCCACCCATAAAACGTGCAAGCATAGCTTCATTCTCCTCAACAATACCACATCTAATCATGCCAGTTTGTAATTCCTGATAATATTCTTCTATAGAATTTTTTTCCTTGTCTTAAACGCTGCAATTTTTGAAGTAATTCACGTTGATAATATGGTGGAACCCAACGAATACGCATAGCAGTTTTCAAAGCAGCCCAAGTAGCTGGAATAGTATATAATCTACAATGTTCAGACCACCAAACACATGCAAAGCTAGTGAAAGCGTAAACAGCAGCAGGAACACGTCTCTCCTCAGGATATTGTAAACATGTAAATCGTTGTTCAGTTTCTAACTCCCAAGTAAGATATATATCAGGAACATATCTACCCTCAAATGGTGAAGTATTCAATTTTAGTTTAGGAAGATGGTCATGTACCTCAGGTGGTGGTGCAGCCCTACCGTTGTGATGATATGCATGAGGACGACCTGGTGGTGGTGGTGCTGGCGGTTGCACGTAGTTCTGATTTTGGTCAACCTCATCCTCGTAATGGTCCTCCACCTCTGCAGTAGCAGCAGGAGCGGCAGAAGCATCAACAGCGGCACGAGAATTGTGCCCAGGGTCAATGGGAATGCGCTATGCTCGTCCCACTTGATTTGGAAAGCGACGTTGTTGTTGTTGTTGTAGAGGTGCGTTAGGGGCAGCCGGTGGTGGTGGTGGAAGACGCGTGAGCAATTCATTAAACCTGTTATCGAGATTTGTTTCGAACGTCTTCTCCATGCCATCTATCTTCTCCATGGCCTCTTCAAATCTGTTTAGCACATCTTGCACCTATCCACTCATCATTTGCTCAAATTTATCATGCAACTCCTTATTCGTTAGGTTCTCTCAGTCAGTCTCGTCGTCTTGTGATCCTGCCACGGTTAGAAGCAATAGAAACACACAAGAATATGATCCTATAGACTGCTAACAAGAGATGGTGGTGGATGTCACAAATCCGTCAAGCAAATCTCAAATTCTTACCAGTTCTTACCCAGCAGCAGGCGGTGATCGGCAACCGTCGTAGTCAAAACTCTCAAAGCTTGGATAGAGCAATTACCAGGGAGAGTCAAACGCACGAGTAGATGTATGTGGAGCTGGGAAGGCTTATAATATGGTAGCAAAAAGGGTCACTAATAATCAATTGAGAGATGCAAAGTTGAATAAACGCTCAACGACGATACTGTGCTGGTCCTAGGCTAGACCGTGCTAGAGACACGAGCCTAGAACACTAAAAAAATCACGGCGCTGCACGTAAACAAGGGAAAAGCACACTCTGGAAAAAAAATTTCGCTCTTTTTTTGCGCCTCTTTTTTTTGCGAAAAATCACAATAATGGCGAGTGTCTCAAAACTCTTACCTCGTCAAAGTGATAGGATGGGCACGAAATTTTTCTTGACTTTTTTTTCGAAAATCAGGGCAGCGATGACGAAAAAGTGTGAAAAAAAATCACTATGATGGCACGTGGCTCAAAAGACTCAGAAAAGCCTAAAAATAGGATAGGGAAAAAATATTTTTGCCTGTGAAAAGTTTGGCCTAAAAACTGCCCGGGGGTCTCAAGACTTTTTTTCCGAGACCTACTCAGGCAAGGAAACACGAATCGAAAATTAGACGGACCTCGAAAACAAACCTAATATGAAAGGAACTCAAATTGGTAGTGGATATATGATGGTAGGATATGGCAGCGGTGGTGGTATATGGATACGGATTGGTGGTGGTATATGGATACTGATTTGTGATGGTATATGGAGACGGATTGGTGGTGATATATGAATACAGATCAATGGCGGATAAGCGATGGTGGTAGATGGCAGGAGCGATGATGTTGGTGCGGCGGCGGCGTTTCAACTTATGACCAGAACTCGAAACTCTAAAAGACTAGACTCTAAGACCAGCAACTAGACACGACGATTCAACCACAAATTCAACAAAGCAAAATACTGAAAAGACTATGCAAAGGCTCAGATTCATTCGGATATGATGAACGAACCCTAAATTTTTTTGGCTTTTTTCATGGACTGTAGGTATGAAGAACAAACTCGATCTAAACTATGAAAAACTGGAAAATCTCACCGAGCAACCTGAAAATCTGATACCACTTGATAGAGGCAAAGGTATCCCGATGTTTCAATGAGATAGATATCATTTTCTATGGGAGTCGACTTTGACGATCCGACTATGAACGTGGGAAGACGTCGCACCTTAGCAATCGCTAAACCAACTTCTGAGGGTTATTGACCACGCCGAAGCACGATCAACCTGACCACGAGGGTCTATTTCCTGCGAGCAAACGAAGAACAAGCAAGAAACTGAGATTGCAGTATGGATATTGCGAATAAAAGAGGAAAGCTTTATTAATGAAGGTGGGGTTCTGTGACGTCTTGGTATGGTCATTGGACACAAACGAAGGACGCGAAGTTGCAGCTATGGCGAACTTTTAGTCTAAACAAAACCCAAAGTCTAAACAATGCACTAATGATAGAGGCGAGGGTGTCCCGATCTTTCGATGAGATGATAACTATCAATTTGGTGGAGACGACTTTGATGATCCGACTACAAACATGCACGACGTTGCGCCTTAGCAATCGCTAAACCAACTCCGAGAGGTTATTGACCATGCCCCAAGCCCCAAGAGGACATACGATGAGACCTCGACCATACGCCATTGGACACAAGGTGAACTCACTCCTCTTCGAACCGTCACTTTCCACATATGAGACATGGCTACTACCTCATGCATGGACCTTGCATATACTCAGGTACAACCGAGACGACCAAGGAGGATCCAAGGACCAAGGCCAAGCATGGAAGAGGAGAAGGAAGAAGAAGCAAGGACAAGCTTCTGTAAAGCCCGGACCATCTGACCTTCTCGGAACCTCCGGCCCCGGAGTCCAGACCAGCCCCGAGCGCGCCAACTCTTTGGATAGCCCGGAACCCGGCCGGAACCTGCCCGGAACTTCCGGAGCCCGGAACTTCCGGCCTTCCTGCGTGCCAAGACTCGGGCCAAGGTCCCATGTATCCCCCCTCTCACTTACCCCTTCATGGGCTAGCACTATATATACTCCCCCACCTCCTCCTAGTTAGGGTTAGCGTTGTGATAGCTCATTTGAGAGATAGAGCTACGCTCATCCATATCGGATCTACTCCTTGAGAGAGACCGCGACCCCTCTTCGGCGAAGATCCACCTTGGATTCAAGCCCCCTTTCTAAGGGAAGATCCCCCCGTGGATTCAAGACCTCCTCACGGAGAAGAACCGGTTATCTCTTGTATCGTCCATTGTTGACTTTGGATCTTGTATCTCCCTTTGTGTTTATGGATCTAGAGCATGTGTGATCATTCTTGTTGGTTTGAGTGTCCTCTTGTGTTCCCCTCGTGATTTTCCCCTCGTTTCCCTCCTCGTGTTCTTCGTGTTCATCACGGGATTCGCTCCTTTCGTGAAAGATCGGGCTATAGGGTTCCTACCCTACATCATCTTGGTATCATGAGCCACGTTGATCACGATTTTGGAGCCTCCCCTCTTTGTTTTCTAGCCTTCTTTTGCTTAATTTCATCCGAAATTCGAAAATCCCTACCAAAAATAGCCCCCAATTTTTTTTGCGAATTGTTGGTTTGACGATGTTTTGTTGATTTTGATCCATGGATTCGTTGTGTCTCAAGTGGATCTAGCATTCCCCATCTTTTCCCCCATTTCTATTCACAAAATCTTCCCAATTTTGACCTTGGAAATCGAGTTTTTCTGCCCCCATTCTCAGATCTGGAATTTAGGGTTCGTCCCGGAAGAAATTCCACGACCCCCGGAACTTCTGGACACCACCGGAACTTCCGTCCCCCGGAACTTCCGGGCCAAACAGAGAGTTTACCCAAAATCCCCCAGCTTCCCCGAGACTTTTTCCGCAACCCCCGGAACTTCCGGCCACCCCCCAGAACTTCCGGAGCCCGGAACTTCCGGCCCTATGCCCGGAACTTCCGGCCTAACCCGAAACATGACACCGAATTTCAGCATCAGCCTTCTTCACCGTTTTGGTCACAACTTTTCACTCCGAACTCCGATTTGAGTGTTCTTTGGCTCGTTTTGAAGCTATCGACGTGCCCGAGGACCTCACCTTGGTTTCACCACCTTTTGACACCATAAAATTTGTGAATTTTGGCATCGTTGCCTAGGGCTTCCACGACATCATCTGCTACACCACTGCAGACTTCCGCAACCTAACCAATTTTGTTCCCCATCGCATATGTGGTTGCTTGAGGAGTGATTTGAGTCTCCTAAGGTGTCTAGGCTACTTAGGGACGGTTGCTTCTTCATCAACCACCACCACCACCATAACTTCCGCATAGGCTTACCAACCATACACTTCTTCCACCCCAACTTAACCCAATTTTGTTTGTGTTGTGAGTTGTGTATCCTAAGGTGTTTCGGCTACTTAGGGACTGTGCTTCCAACTCTGACACTGTGTATAGTACACATAACCCAATAACCCTCCACTGCCGCATTGCCTACTCGCATATCCCATCATTGCATTGCCGCAATCCCATTGAGCTTCCGCAACACCACCACCGCATCCCGCTACCACCATTTTGACATTTGAGATTTTGAGTTCGCGGTTTTTCCGTTTCCTAAGGTGTTACGACTACTTAGGAACGAGTCTCCATCATCTTGGTATCTCCATCAAGATCACCGCCACTCATCATCGACACGGACGGTAACCTCCATATCATCTCAGTATCGTGGTATCCCTCCATTGTATATTCCCTTGCCATTGCATTGTTAACCCCTGGCCCATTTTGCGTCACTTTCCTATCGAGACTAGCCATTTGAGTATTGCCGGCAATGTTACTTGTGCACATTAGTGATCTACACCATACATTGCATACATACCATAACATATCGGTATCATCTTGGTATCATATCATCCTTTGTGCCACAAGATTGTTCCCGCATATATACAATTGCTATCTTGGTTTGTGCATTGTGCCAAAGTGGCCATACATATCAAAAAAAGAATATGCTTTTAAGCAAAGAAAAAGAGAGAGCAAGAAGCTTGTAAGCAAGTGCCATAGCATCATACCACATTGCATAAGATTGTCATATCCGATCATCTTGGATCATACCACCGTAACATCATATACATAGCATACTTGGGATAGAAGTCGTTGCATTTTTGTGTCCTATAGGTTGTGCACAAGTGCCGTATCCGCCTATTGAGCAATCGTGCTAGCGTCTCTCTAGAGTTGTGCAACAAGAGCATTTTCCGTGGATTCCACATTTTGAGCTCATTCCTTGGTTGCACGACCCCATTTATCTATCCGTGTGTGTGTTTTCGTGTGCCACATATTGCTATTGGTCTACTTGTTTCACTTGCAAATTTGTGAGTCTCTTTCAACATTATTGACTGTTGCTAACATTTTGCATAAAAAATTTGTGCCACTATCCTCACCGAGCTCCACCATAAGCCTTATTTGTGTAGGTGTGAGAAACCGACAAGAATTGGTACCAATTGTGCTATTTCCTTGTCCACATTGGAGTGATCATTGATCCACTTTCAACTTCGGTCAAGGTACATTTGGTATTCATTCTTATATTTCTCCACTCATATTGGCTCGAATCTTGTGATGGCTAGGCAAGGCATTTCATCTCCGGTCTTCCACAACAACGACGGCATGAACAACTACATCACCAAAGAGTCAATCTTCGATCTACAACGACAAATGCAAGGCGCACAATCAAGATTGCGAGAGCGCATCGAGAACCTATCCATCGACATTCGTCACTCCGAAGCGAGGAAAAGGGACTACATCGACAACAAGCTTTCCGCACAAAAGGAGGAGCAAGATGCAAGGATGGAGGAGATTCGGGCCTTGATCAAGTCTACTTCCCCTTCGTCATCTTCAAGGCGGCGGCAAGCACATCGATCCTCTTCGGAGCGCCCAAGCAACATAAGCGCAAGTCGTCCACGTCCACAACTCCATGGCGACCACCATCACGTTCGTGATCCATCTCGTCATGAAGGGCATGTCACCTCCAAGCAACATGTGCACGACGACGACGAACGACATCTACTACGAGCTCAAGTGCGACAACGCCACCATCAACATGAAGATGCTCGATATGCGCCTACCTACAAGTCCCAACAAGCCCTACTTCACGCCAAGTCCAAACTTCATGACCACAAGAGAAGACCGCGAGACAAGCACCACCAAGAGCACGCTACGGCTACAACAACCACTTCGGCATCTTCTCCAAGTGCTATCAAGGCATCTCTGCCTTTGGACGTACGGCATCTTTGCCTACTTCCCATGAGTACGCCTACATTGACTTCATCAAGTCCAAGGCGACCACCTACAAGTGAGGGTGACACTTCCATCTTCGGAAGCCCCTCAAGGAAGATGGCCGAGCATGAGAATTTCCCTTCGGTCATGGAGACGAGCTATGAGGTGCCACATCATATGGACCTCCTACAACAAGACGGCGACAAGAAGGTCGACCTAGGGCCATCCCCTTCGACCACGGCGATGAGCACGAACCTCTTCAACAACATGAAGACGGCGCCCATATTGGACTCATACTCCGAGTCAAGCTACGAGACCGCTCATGAGACCTTATCTTTGGTCTTCGAGGAGAGTGATGATGTGCCATCTTCGGCCTTCATCCACGACTACGACCACGACATGATTGAGCATGGAGACATTTGCACCAACATCTCTCCGACAACGACATGTGACGAGATGCCCAAATTGCCATGTGAGGAGAGCCACCACCACATGAGTGACATGAGTAACTCCACCACACGTGACATTGAGAGAATTTCCTATGAGAGGATGAGTGTGACCACCACTAGCCCCACACTTGAGAGCATGCCACACATCCTATGTGAGGTTGAGAGCCATTTGAGTGATTCCACCAACCATATGAGTGAGAGCATCCGAGAGGGAGTGGGTGAGCCACAACACTTAGTGAGTGAGGTAGTTGACACGGCATGTGAGGCCACTTTGATTTCTAACGACTTAACCTCTACTCCTAGTGTGTTTTCTTCTTTGGTGCTAGGTCTCCTACATGACGACATGCCTACCCTCGACGAGTCCATACCTCCAATGGAGACAATGATGGCCATGGTGGACGATGATGCACCCCCCACATGGTTCCATCAAGATGAAGATGACCACGACTCGGTCTTCGACACCTCACCTACAACACATGAGCGATGCTCCAAAGGTAACATAGGTGATGGTTCTTCTCTTGTCCCACTAGTGGACTATTTTACGAATGATTGCTTGCATGATGTTGACACACCTATACCCATGCTTCATGCTAGTGCGACTTCTTCATGTCATGACTTACCTATTTATGATAAATATGATGACGAGCATGTTGATTTGCCTAGTTGTGATGCTATGCTCCATAGGATATCATGTGAAAATTCTTTTGGTCACATCATGTTTGACAATCCATTAACCTTGTCATATGCTACGAGTGAGATATCCCATATTGCATCATTTCAATCTCAACATAGTAACTATACATGCCCCATTAAAGTCAATCCCATTTGTACTTATGGCATAGATGACGAGATGATGGTCATTGGCTTTTGTTTTTCATGTGATGATATTGCCATGCTTCCTTTACATGATTTGTGAAATTCATCTACTATGCCATGCCATGATCACAATGTACCAAATATGCTTTGTTTTGGATGTTGTCAATATTCTCCATGTAATATTTCCATTAATGCTCATGAGGAGAACCCCATAGTTTCCACATACATATTAGGAGATTTTGATGCATTCCATACTTGGCATGATTCCCATAATTACTTGCACCATATGCATTCCACGCACAAAAATGCTCTAGATATTTCCCATGATGCATTACATACTTTGAGTCTCCATTATGCCATACATAACAACAAACCTATCATGATGGATGACATGTTTCTATATCACGCATCTCATTTATTCGATCATTGGATATTTTGTGCTAACCAACACGAGCACGTGCGCATCATGATGGATGATGTGTACATCTATCACGCACACACAATTTTCCCTTTGTCTTTGTTTTGTGTAGGTACTCACGTATACTCATCAACCTCTCAATCCCAAGAGTTGACGAAACGAGCTCTTGAGAGCAAAGATGACTTGGGATCCCGTGGACTATCCTTACCACCATTCCCTTCGCGTAAGGACTACGCGCATCTCTCTCACTTGGATCTCACACGACTATGGGCTATATACCGCTTCTCGCTTTTTGCTCATTTTACCATGTTCACTTTGCATGCTATGCTTGCTTCTATGCCTTTGCCATGCAATTGTGACCCTTGCTTGCATCTACCCATGATTCACCATTATGCTACTCCTATGTGTATTCGCATGCTTGGTGGAGATCCTTGTTGCTATTGCCATGTTTATCATGTGCCTCATGCTATTGATGCTATTTTGCTCATATCATCCTTTCATGCTTGTGCTATGTCATGTGAATTATTCATGCACACTATTTGCACCCATGACATGTTTGCTATGATTCCTTCTAGTACGTTGCATCTTCGCACTACTAGCTTGCTTGCCTTGATTCATATGATTGCTTGCTTTGTCGCATCACCCATGTTCCATTTTTACTTGCTTTCTTGGGTTGATGACGTATATATTCATGCCTCTCACACGATATATTTTGTTCATTGTCACTTGCCTCCAATTGTTGCATCTATGATTATTGATCTTGGAGACTTGGACACTTTACTTGTGATGCATGCTTGCTTGATTGCGCCTATTCTATTTGGTTGTTCTCGCATCATATGCCTCCATACTATGAAATGCTCCCTTGTCCTTTCTTATGATGAGCATGATGCATCCACTTGTTGGGTATTTTACCACACGAATGATAGGTTTTGCATCTCCGATAACCTCATTTGTTTTTCCGAGTGTTTGTCATGTTCTTTCATTTTGAAGGATTCACAAGGCGGTACCGTCACGAGACAATTTGGTCATGTGAAGGCATACACGATGTGCAACACCAACATTTGCGAGAATATCCTAAAGGTTAACTCCTTCCCGTTGAGCCATCCTCAATTACGCATATTGGATGGGTCACTCTTTCATTGTTGTCTTCTTCTTGTTGTGTACATGATACATCTCGTGAACGGAGGAGCGACATGGGAGATTGGCTCTATGGACCTTCAAGTTGAGGAGTGCTCTGACTTAGTGGATTCACCATCGAACCACCACTTGTACCACAACATTGAGCTATGGTACAACACCACCCATAACAAATTTGCATCTTATGCATGGATTGACTCACATTATGATTGCCTTGCTGCATATATTTCCATGTCATCCATGATATATGAGCTTGTGAATTTCCTTAGCAAATTTGTTGTGATCTTTCTTGATGGCATCTTCATACATCATGATCATATTGCCCACCATCAATTGCATGATCACATAGTCACATTGAGCACCAATTACCATGTTCATGCTTTTGATACACTGTCTCTCTATGACATCATTTTGCTCCGTGGTTGTATTTATCATTTTCACAACACAATTGTGTGCATAATGAATGTTTTCGCTCCCATGAATGCTTTGCATACCATTCCATCTCTTTTGGATAAGCTTCATGCACCTTGTCATGCTCAATCTTGTTGCAGGGACTCATTCTTACATGATGGACACTTTGTGTGCTCTAACCATTGTATTTCCGAGTGTCGTTTGTGTTTGTTCTTTTTGCATGTATACCACTCCGGCGACACCTTGGAGTACTTGGATTGCGCAACGTCTTCCACTCCATCCAACTACAAGTCCGTTCACGACAACCATTTCCATGGTGATGAGGTTTTCGATCCGAGGTCGGATCTTTCCAAAGGGAGGGGAGATGATGTGGAGCATCCTACGATCATCCCCATGTACACATCGACTACTCCCCAAGCCCCAAGAGGACATACGATGAGACCTCGACCATACGCCATTGGACACAAGGTGAACTCACTCCTCTTCGAACCATCACTTTCCACATATGAGACATGGCTACTACCTCATGCATGGACCTTGCATATACTCAGGTACAACCGAGACGACCATGGAGGATCCAAGGACCAAGGCCAAGCATGGAAGATGATGAGGACATCAATACCATTGTTACACCCACAGCCCCTGCTGCTATACATACTGGACCGATTACTAGAGCTCGCACGCCAATTGAATTATCAGGTACTTTCATTTCTTGGTAACGATTCTAATGTTCATGAGAATATGATGCTGCCTAAATTGGATACATTTGTTTTGCTTACAAATGAAGGGCCTAGCTTGGACAAGAAAGATGAACCTTGTATCAAGTTCAAGCATGGAGATGATGGCATGCGCAAGGGGAACAAGAACGGAGCTACAAGTGATGATTCCAGGACCCTGAAGCCACCATAATGAGTGCATGAAGCATGGGATGAAATATACAAGATGCCACTTCATAAATTTCGTCCAGAGGCTATTTTAGGGGCTGCGTCACCTTATTATTGGGCCAGGCCCACTTAAGTATAGGTTGTTTTTAGAGTCCGTATGTGTGGGGAAACAAGAGTTAGGGTTGGTTTCGGACCCCTCCACCAAGGGCCACGAAATTCCCCCTCTCTCCTCCATATATACAGCCCTTAGGGCATCGTTTAGACTTTGGGTTTTGTTTAGATTAAAAGTTCGCCATAGCTGCAACTTCGCGTACTTCGTTTGTGTTCAACGACCAGACCAAGGCGTCACAGAACCCCACCTTGATCAATAAAGCTTTCATCTTATATTCGCAATATCCAGATTGCAATCTTAGTTTCTTGCTTGTTCTTCGTTTGCTTGCAAGAAACAAACCCTCGTGGTCAGGTTGATCGTGCTCTGGCGTGGTCAATAACCCTCGGAATTTGGTTTAGCGATTGCTAAGGCGCGACGTCTCGCACATTCGTAGTCGGATCGTCAAGGTCGACTCCCACAGAAAACGATAGCCACCATCTCATCGAAACATCGGGACACCTTTGCCTCTATCAAGTGGTATCAGATTTTTAGGTTGCTCGGTGAGATTTTACAGTTTTTTGTAGTTTAGATCGAGTCTATTCTTCGTACCTATAGTCCACGAAAAAGCCAAAAAAAATTTAGGGTTAGTTCATCCTATTCGAACCAATCTGAGCCTTTGCATAATCTTTTCTGTATTTGCTTTGTTGAATTTGCGGTTGCATCGTCGTGTCAAGTTGCTGGTCTTAGCGTCTAGTCCTTTAGAGTTTTGAGTTATGTTCACAGGTTGTCACGTCGTCACTGCCATATATCACCACCGCATCATCATCATCGTTGCTGCCATATACCACCACCACAACTTCATCGTCGCTGCCATATTCACCACCAATCCGAGTCCATATACGCCACCACATATCCGCCGCAATCACGCCAATCCGAGTTCACCTGCAACATATATCCGCCACCAGTCCGATTTCCCCCAGATTCATCGCCGCCACCAGTCCGAGATTCCACCAGATTCATCTCCGCCACCAGTCCTAGTCCGAGTCCAGTAATTGTTGCATTGTTTTCGAGTTCCAGATCACGCCATACTCCGAGTCGTGACAGAGTAGGACTCCCGAGATTCTGTGCTACCCGTAGAATAAAAATAGTTCCAAACTCAAAAAAAAGTCTGGAAAATTCTGGCTAGGCAGTTTTTAGACCATTTGTTTAGTTTTTCGAAAAAAAATTGTTGCGGAGCAAAAAAAAGAGGGAAAAAAGTGCAAAAAAAAAGTGAAAAATGAAAAAAATTCAGAGTGCGCTCCTCCATTGTTTATGTGCAGCGCCGTGATTTTGTTAGTGTTCTAGGCTCGCGTCTCTAGCACGGTCTAGCCTAGGACCAGCACAGTACCGTCGTTGAGCGTTTATTCAACTTTGCATCTTTGAATTGATTATTGCTGACCCTTTTTGCTTCCATATTATAAGCCTTCCCAGCTCCACATACATCTACGTCGTGTGTTTGACTCTCCCTGGTAATCGCTCTATCCAAGCTTTGAGAGTTTTGACTACGACGGTTGGTGATCACCACCTGCTGCTGGGTAAGAACTGGTAAGAATTTGAGATTTTCTTGACGGATTTGTGACACCACCACCACCTATTGTTAGTAGTCTGTAGGATCATATTCTTGTGTGTTTCTACTGTTGCTAACCATGGCAGGATCACAAGACGACGAGACTAACTGGGAGAACATGACGAATAAGGAGTTGCATGATAAATTTCAGCAAATGATGAGTGGGCAGGTGCAAGAGGTGCTAAACAGATTTGAAGAGGCCATGGAGAAGATAGATGGCATGGAGAAGACATTCGAAACAAAGCTCGATAACTGGTTTAATGAATTGCTCGCGCGTCTTCCACCACCACCACCAGCTGCACCTAACGCACCTCTACAACAACAACAACAACGACTACCTCCACATCGCGAAACAGCCCTCCGCCGAGCGAGCCGTCTCCCTCTTGCACCTGGCCAAACTGTTGGTGCTGCTATTGATACTTCTATGGCTCCTGCTGCTGATGCGGAGGAGGATGATTTTGCCGGAGATTACAAGGATGAGGTTGATCGAAATCAGAACTACGTGCCACCACCAGCATAGCAAACACTAGGTCGTCCACATGCAAATAATGGCAATGGTAGGGCTCACCCTCAGGTACGAGATCATGACCATCTCCCAAAACTAAAATTGTATATTCCACCATTTGAGGGTAGATATGTTCCTGATATATATCTTACTTGGGAGTTAGAAACTGAACAATGATTTACATGTTTACAATATCCCAAGGAGAGACGTGTTCCTGCTACTATTTGGGTCAACCTCCATCAGGTGCCACCTCCAGCCGTGATACAAGAAAGCAGGCACAACCACCACTATCTGCCAAGAGCACACCTACTGGACCTGCACAGAGCTCTTCTTCTTCCATGGCATCAACAGGGCACACAAGTGATATTATTTGTCATCGTTGTAAGGGAAGAGGACATTTTACGAGAGAATGCCAATCTCAGCGTGTGATGATTGCTACTGAGGATGGTGGGTATGAGTCCGCTAGTGACTATGATGAGGAGACTTTGGCTCTTATTACACGTGAAGAACACGGTGGAGATGATTCTGATCATGAGACGCAATACATGGCTGCTGAAGATGCTGACAGGTATGAATGTTTAGTTGCTCAACATGTTTTGAGTGTGCAGGTTAAACAAGCTGAGCAAAATCAGAGGCATAATTTGTTCCATACAAAGGGAGTTGTGATGGAATGTTCTGTTCGCGTCATCATAGATCGAGGGAGCTGCAATAACTTGGCTAGCATGGAGATGGTGGTGAAGCTATCTCTCACCACAAGACCACACCCACATCCTTACTACATCCAATGGTTCAACAACAGCGGCAAGGTTAAGGTAACACGTACTGTTCGTGTGCATTTTAGTATCTCTACATATGCTAATTATGTTGATTGTGATGTGGTACCTATGCAAGCGTGTTCCTTATTACTTGGTAGACCATGGCAATTTGATAAAAATTCGGTACACCATGGTAGAAACAATCAGTATACTCTTGTTCATCAGGATAAAAATATTACTTTGCTTCCTATGACTCCTGATTCCATTTTGAAAGATGATATTAATAGAGCTAATAAAGCAAAACAGGAGAAAAATAAGAGTGAAAATCAGATTGTGGCAAAAGAATTTGAGCAACAAATGCAGCCTAATAATAAACAATCTAGTGTTGCTTCTGAAATTAAATTGAAAAGTGCATGTTTACTTGCCACCAAATCTGATATTGATGATCTAGGTTTTAGCAAATCTGTTTGCTATGCTTTTGTCTGCAAAGAGGCATTATTTTCATTTGCCTTCCTCTTTGCCTCTTGCTGTCACTAACATTTTGCAGGAGTTCGCTGACGTCTTTCCACAAGACGTGCCACCAGGATTACCACCTATTCGAGGGATTATGCATCAAATTGACTTAATTCCCGGTGCATCATTACCCAACCGTGCACCATACCGTACCAATCCAGAGGAGACGAAGGAGATTATGCGTCAAGTACAAGAACTGCTTGACAAAGGTTATATACACGAATCCCTTAGTCCTTGTGCTATTCCTATAATTTTAGTGCCGAAAAAGGATGGTACATCGCGTAGGTGTGTTGATTGTAGAGGCATTAATAATATTACTATTCGTTATCGTCATCCTATTCCTAGGCTAGATGATATGCTTGATGAATTGAGTGCCTCCACAATATTCTCCAAAGTTGATTTGCGTAGTGGATACCATCAAATTCGTATGAAATTGGGAGATGAAAGGAAAACAACATTTAAAACTAAGTTTGGATTATATGAGTGGTTAGTCATGCCTTTTGGGTTAACTAATGCACCTAGTACTTTCATGAGGTTGATGAACGAAGTTTTACGTGCTTTCATTGGATGATTTGTGGTAGTTTACTTTGATGACATATTGATTTATAGCAAATCTTTGGAGGAACATTTGGAACATTTACGTGCTGTTTTTATTGCTCTACGTGATGCACGTTTGTTTGGTAACCTTGGAAAGTGCCCCTTTTGCACCAACCGAGTATCTTTTCTTAGCTATGTTTTTTACTCCACAAGGAATTGAAGTTGATTAAGCCAAGATTGAATCTATTGAGAGTTGGCCGCAGCCCAAAACGGTCACACAAGTGAGGAGTTTCCTTGGCCTCGCTGGTTTCTATAGACGTTTTGTGAGAGATTTCAGCACCATTGCTACACCTCTCAACGAGCTTACAAAGAAGGATGTGCCTTTTGTTTGGTGTACCGCACAGGAAGATGCCTTCATGGTATTGAAAGATAAGTTAACACATGCTCCTTTACTCCAACTTCCTAATTTCAATAAGGCTTTTGAGCTTGAATGTGATGCTAGTGGAATTGGATTAGGAGGTGTGTTATTACAATATGGCAAACCTGTTGCATACTTTTCTGAAAAATTGAGTGGGCCTAGTCGGAACTATTCTACTTATGATAAAGAATTATATGCTCTTGTTCGGACCTTAGAAACATGGCAACATTATTTATGGCCCAAGGAATTTGTTATACATTCTGATCATGAATCTTTGAAACACATTAGAAGTCATGCAAAACTGAACCGTAGACATGCTAAATGGGTTGAATTCATTGAGACTTTCCCTTATGTCATTAAACACAA
Organism: Triticum urartu; assembly: GCF_003073215.2. Taxonomy (NCBI): domain Eukaryota; kingdom Viridiplantae; phylum Streptophyta; class Magnoliopsida; order Poales; family Poaceae; genus Triticum; species Triticum urartu. The sequence goes on from NC_053022.1 coordinate 193,445,378, forward strand.
GAAGGGTAAAGAAAATGTTATTGCAGATGCATTGTCTCATCGTTATACTATGCTTTCACAACTTGACTTTAAAATATTTGGTTTGGTGACCATCAAAGATCAATATGTTCATGATGCTGAATTTAAAGATGTATTGCAGAATTGTAACGAAGGGAGAACTTGGAACAAGTTCGTTCTTAACGATGGATTTGTGTTTCGTGCTAACAAGCTATGCATTCTAGCTAGCTCCGTTCGTCTTTTGTTGTTGCAGGAGGCGCATGGAGGAGGATTAATGGGACACTTTGGCGTCAAGAAGACGAAGGATATACTTGCTACACATTTCTTTTGGCCAAAGATGGAACGAGATGTTGAGCATTTTGTTGCTCGCTGCACTACATGTCAAAAAGCTAAGTCACGACTCAATCCTCATGGTTTATATATGCCTTTGCCTGTACTTTGCCTGTACCTAGTAGGGGAGGGATAGCATATTTGTTGTCGTGGATAGGTTCTCGAAAATGGCACACTTTATACCATGTCATAAAAGCGATGATGTTGTTAATGTTGCTGATTTGTTCTTTCGTGAAATTATTCGCTTGCATGGTGTGCCAAATACTATTGTTTTAGATCGTGATACTAAATTTCTTATCCACTTATGGAGATGTTTATGGGCTATGTTGGGGACTAAGCTGCTTTTTAGTACTACTTGTCACCCCAAACTGATGGACAAACTGAAGTAGTCAATAGAACATTGTCTACTATGCTTAGGGTTGTTTTGAAGAATAACTAGAAAATGTGGGAAGAATGCTTGCCTCATATTGAATTTGCTTATAATCGTTCATTGCATTCTACTACTAAGATGTGCCCTTTTGAAATTGTGTATGGTTTCCTACCTCGTGCACCTATTGATTTGTTGCCTCTTCCATCTTCGGAGAAGGTTAATTTTGATGCTAAAGAACTTGTTGAATTGATTTTAAAAATGCATGAGTTAACTAAGGAAAACATTGAGCGTATGAATGCTAAGTATAAACTTGCTACAGATAAGGGTAGAAAACATGCTGTGTTTGCACCTGGAGATCATGTTTGGTTACATTTGCGTAAGGATAGATTTCCTAATTTGCGCAAATCAAAGCTAATGCCACGTGCTGATGGTCCTTTTAAGGTGTTAGAGAAAATAAATGATAATGCATATAAACTTGAGCCGCCTGTAGATTTTGGGGTTAGTCTCACTTTTAACATTGCAGATTTGAAGCCTAATTTGGGTGAGGACGATGAACTTTCGTCGAGGACGACTTCATTTCAAGAAGGGGATGATGCTGAGGACATCAATACCATTGTTACACCCGCAACCCCTGCTACTATACATACTGGACCGATTACTAGAGCTCACGCACACCAATTGAATTATCAGGTACTTTCGTTTCTTGGTAACGATTCTAATGTTCATGAGAATATGATGCTGCCTAAATTGGATACATTTGTTTTGCTTACAAATGAAGGGCCTAGCTTGGACAAGAAAGATGAACCTTGGAGCAAGTTCAAGCATGGAGAGATGGCATGCGCAAGGGGAATAAGAACGGAGTTACAAGTGATGATTCCAGGACTCTGAAGCCACCATAATGAGTGCATGAAGCATGGGACGAAATATACAAGATGCCACTTCATAAATTTCGTCCAGAGACTATTTTAGGTGCTGCGTGACCTTAGTATTGGGCCAGACCCATGTATTTTCGAAGTACTTAAGTATAGGCTGTTTTTAGAGTCTGTATGTGTGGGGAAACAAGAGTTAGGGTTGGTTTCGGACCCCTCCACCAAGGGCCACGAAATTCCCCCTCTCTCCTCCATATATATAGCCCTCAGGGCATCGTTTAGGCTTTGGGTTTTGTTTAGATTAAAAGTCCATCATAGCTGCAACTTCGCGTACTTCGTTTGTGTTCAACGACCAGACCAAGGCGTCATAGAACCACACCTTGATCAATAAAGCTTTCATATTATATTCGCAATATCCATATTGCAATCTCAGTTTCTTGCTTGTTCTTCGTTTGCTTGCAGGAAACAGACCCTCGTGGTCAGGTTGATCATGCTCTCGTGTGGTCAATAACCCTCGGAAGTTGGTTTAGCGATTGCTAAGGCGCGACGTCTCACACGTACGTAGTCGGATACTCAAGGTCGACTCCCACAGAAAACGATAGCCACCATCGCATCGAAACATCGGGACACCTTTGCCTCTATAAGAAGAGGAGAAGGAAGAAGAAGCAAGGACAAGCTTCTGGAAAGCCCGGAACTTCTGGCCTCCGCCCGGAACTTCCAGCCCCAAGACCTTCCGACCTTCCCGGAACCTCCGGCCCCAGAGTCCAGACCAGCTCCGAGCGCGCCAACTCTCTGGATAGCCCGCAACCTGGCCAGAACCTGCCCGGAACTTTCGGCCCCACCCGGAACTTCCGGCCTGCCTGCGTGCAAAGACTCGGGCCAAGGGCCCATGTATCCCCCCTGTCACTTACCCCTTCGTGGGCTAGCACTATATATACTCCCCCACATCCTCCTAGTTAGGGTTAGCGTTGTGATAGCTCATTTGAGAGATAGAGCTACGCTCATCCATATCGGATCTACTCCTTGAGAGAGACCGCGGCCCCTCTTCGGAGAAGATCCACCTTGGATTCAAGCCCCCTTTCTAAGGGAAGATCCCCCCGTGGATTCAAGACCTCCTCACGGAGAAGAACCGGTTACCTCTTGTATCATCCGTTGTTGACTTTGGATCTTGTATCTCCCTTTGTGTTCATGGATCTAGTGCATGTGTGATCATTCTTGTCGGTTTGAGTGTCCTCTTGTGTTCCCCTCGTGATTTCCCCTCGTTTCCCTCCTCGTGTTCTTCGTGTTCATCACGGGATTCGCTCCTTTCGTGAAAGATCGGGCTATAGGGTTCCTACCCTACATCATAAGGGCTGTATATATGGAGGAGAGAGGAGGAATTTCATGGCCCTTGGTGCAGGGGTCTGAAACCAACCCTAACTCTTGTTTCCCCACACATATGGACTCTAAAAACAGCCTATACTTAAGTACTTCGAAAATACATGGGCCTGACCCAATAATAAGGTGACGCAGCACCTAGAATAGCCTCTGGACGAAATTTATGAAGTGGCATCTTGTATATTCCGTCCCATGCTTCATGCACTCATTATGGTGGCCTCAGAGTCCTGGAATCATCACATGTAACTCCGTTCTTTTTCCCCTTGCGGATGCCATCATCTCCATGCTTGTACTTGCTCAAAGGTTCATCTTTCTTGTCCAAGCTAGGCCCTTCATTTGTAGGCAAAACAAATGTATCCAATTTAGGCAGCATCATATTCTCATGAACATTAGAATCGTTACCAAGAAACAAAAGTACCTGATAATTCAATTGGCATGCGCGAGCTCTAGTAATCGGTCCAGTATGTATAGGAGCAGGGGTTGTGGGTGTAACAATGGTATTGATGTCCTCAACATCCTCCCCTTCTTGAAACTAAATTGGATACATCTGTCTTGCTTACAAATGAAGGGCCTAGCTTGGACAAGAAAGATGAACCTTGGAACAAGTTCAAGCGTGGAGATGATGGCATGCGCAAGGGGATCCAGAATGGAGTTACAAGTGATGATTTCAGGACTTTGAAGCCACCATAAGGAGTGCATGAAGCCTTGGACGAAATATACAAGATGCCATTTCATAAATTTCGTCCAGAGGCTATTTTAGGTGCTGTGTCACCTTACTATTGGGCCTGGCCAATATATTTTCGAAATACTTAAGTATAGGCTGTTTTTAGAGTCCGTATGTGTGGGGAAACAAGAGTTAGGGTTGGTTTTGGACCCCTCCTCCAAGGGCCACGAAATTCCCCCCTCTTCCTCCATATATACTGCAACTTCCCGTCCTTCGTTTAGACTTTGGGTTTTGTTTAGACTAAAAGTTCGCCATAGCTTCAACTTCGCGTCCATCGTTTGTGTCCAACGACCAGACCAAGACGTCACAGAACCCCACCTTCATTAATAAAGCTTTCCTCTTTTATTCGCAATATCCAGATTGCAATCTCAGTTTCTTGCTTGTTCTTCGTTTGCTCACAGGAAATAGACCCTCGTGGTCAGGTTGATCGTGCTCCGGCGTGGTCAATAACCCTCGGAAGTTGGTTGAGCGATTGCTAAGGCGCGACGTCTTCGCACGTTCGTAGTCGGATCGTCAAAGTCGACTCCCACAGAAAACGATATCCATCTCATCGAAACATCGGGACACCTTTGCCTCTATCAAGAATCATCTCCACCGTGTTCTTCACGTGTAATAAGAGCCAAAGTCTCCTCATTATAGTCATTAGCGGACTCATACCTACCATCCTTAGTAGCAATCATCACACGCTGAGATTTGCATTCTCTCGCAAAATGTCCTCTTCCCTTACAACGACGACAAATAATATCACTTGTGTGCCTTGTTGATGCCATGGAAGAAGAAGAACTCTGCGCAGGCCCGGGAGGTGTGCTCTTGGCAGATAGTGGTGGTTGTGTCTGCTTTCTTGTATCACGGCTAGAGGTGGCACCTGATGGAGGTGCTGGTGTAGTGGAAGTAGAGGATGCACGTGGTGTCCATGATGAAGATCGACCTGCAGAAAAGTTAGTTCGCGCCACTGCCTGTCGATCCTGCACTTCACGTTCAGTTTTACAAGAAAGATGGAATAAACGAGTGATATTAGTAAACTCCTTATACTCAAGAATGGTCTGAATCTCTCTATTTAATCCACCCATAAAACGTGCAAGTATAGCTTCATTCTACTCAACAATACCACATCTAATCATGCCAGTTTGTAATTCCTGATAATATTCTTCTGCAGAATTTTTTCCTTGTCTTAAACGCTGCAATTTTTGAAGTAATTCACGTTGATAATATGGTGGAACCCAACGAGTACGCATAGCAGTTTTCAAAGCAGCCCAAGTAGTTGGAATAGGATATAATCTACAATGCTCAGACCACCAAACACATGCAAAACTAGTGAATGCACAAACAACAGCAGGAACACGCCTCTCCTCGGGATATTGTAAACATGTAAATCATTGTTCAGTTTCTAACTCCCAAGTAAGATATATATCAGGAACATATCAACCCTCAGATGGTGGAATATTCAATTTTTGTTTAGGGAGATGGTCATGATCTCGTACCTGAGGGTGAGCCCTACCATTGCCATTATTTGCATGTGGACGACCTGGTGGTTGCTGTGCTGGTGGTGGCACATAGTTCTGATTTTGATCAACCTCATCCTCGTAATCTCCCGCAAAATCATCCTCCTCCGCATCAGCAGCAGGAGCCACAAAAGTATCAACAGCAGCACCAACAGTTTGGCCAGGTGCAAGAGGGAGATGGCTCGCTCGGCGGAGGGCTGTTTCGCGATGTGGAGGTAGTCATCGTCGTTGTTGTGGTTGTAGACGTGCGTTAGGTGCAGCCGGTGGTGGTGGTGGAAGACGCGCGAGGAATTCATTAAACTTGTTATCGAGCTTTGTTTCGAACGTCTTCTCCATGCCATCTATCTTCTCCATGGCCTCTTCGAATCTGTTTAGCACATCTTGCAGCTGTCCACTCATCATTTGCTGAAATTTATCATGCAACTCCTTATTCATCATGTTCTCCCAGTCAGTCTCATCGGCTTGTGATCCAGCCATGGTTAGCAACAATAGAAACACACAAGAATATGACCATATAGACTATTAACAAGAGGTGGTGGTGGTGTCACAAATCCGTCAAGCAAATCTCAAATTCTTACCAGTTCTTACCCAGCAGCAGGTGGTGATCGGCAACCGTCGTAGTCAAAACTCTCAAAGCTTGGATAGAGCGATTACCAGGGAGAGTCAAACGCACGACGTAGATGTATGTGGAGTTGGGAAGGCTTATAATATGGTAGCAAAAAGGGTCAGCAATAATCAATTCAGAGATGCAAAGTTGAATAAACGCTCAACGACGGTACTGTGCTGGTCCTAGGCTAGACAGTGCTAGAGACGCGAGCCTAGAACACTAAAAAAATCACGGCGCTGCACGTATACAATGGAGGAGCACACTCTGAATTTTTTTTTCTGTTTTTTCACTTTTTTTGCACTTTTTTCCTCTTTTTTTTGCTCCGCAACAATTTTTTTTCGAAAAAGTCTACAAATGGTCTAAAAACTGCCTAGCCAGAATTTTCCAGACTTTTTTTTGAGTTTGGAACTATTTTTCTTCTGCGGGTAGCACGTAATCTCGGGAGTCCTACTCTGTCACGACTCAGAGTATGGCGTGATATGGAACTCGAAAACAAAGCAACAAATACTGGACTCGGACTAGGACTGGTGGCGGAGATGAATCTGGTGGAACTCGGACTGTGGTGGTATATCTAGACTCGGATTGGTGGTGGAATATGGTGATGGTATGATGCGGAGCATCCCACGTTCATCCCCATGTACACTCCGACTACTCTCCAAGCCCTAAGAGAACATAAGACGACACATCATCTATACACCATTGGACACAAGGTGAACTCGCTCCTCTTCGAACCATCACTTTCCATACGTGAGACATGGCTACTACCTCAAACATGTGTGCTATGCATGACCAGGAACCAAGAGGAAGACCATGAACAAGAAGGCGAGGACACCAAGCGCGAGGAACGAGAAGAAGAGCTACAGAGGAAGCTCCAGCCACCGGACGACCGGTTGAGACCGGACGTCCGACGCCTGAAGACCCACCGGACGACCGGCCCGGACTGGACGACCGGCAATCCCGCACCCGAGCCAAACGAGCGGATGTCCGATAAGTCTCGGACGTTCGACACACTCCAGCGACCGAACGTCCGACCGTCTCTGGAAATTCGGCGCCATGTCAACCGAGCCAAAACGCCGGACGTCCGACAAGTACCGGACGACCGGACCCTCGTGAGCCACCGGACGTCCGGTACCCGTCGGACGTCTGACGCCTGTCTGTGCACAGTGTATCGGGCCGAGCCCATGTATCCCTTCACCCTCACTTAATCCTACGTGGCCCTAGACTATATATACTCCTCCACCTCCACCTTTTGAGGGTTAGCGTTAGTTTAGCTCATACTTAGAGATAGAGCTTCGCTCATCCACATCGTATCTACTCCTGGTGAGAGACTGCGGCCTCTTCGGAGAAGATCCCTTTGGATTCAAGACCTCCTTTTGCAGAAGAACATCAAGACCTCCTCATGGAGAAGACCGGCTACCTTTGTATCGTCCGTTGTTCACTTTGGATCTTGTATCTCAGCTTTGTGTTCATCGATCTAGTGCATGTGTGATCTATTCTTGTTGGTTGAGTGATTCTCTCGTGTTTCCTCTTGTATTTTCCCTCGTTTTCCCCTTGTGTTCTTCGCATTCTTGGACAGGATCCGCTCCTTTCGTGAAAGATCAGCCCCTAGGGTTCCTACCCTACATCATCTTGGTATCATGAGCCACGTTGATCATGATTTCGGAGCCTACCCCACCATTTTCTAGCCCTCTTTTTCTTGATTTCGTCCTAAATTCCAAAATCCCCACCAAAAATAGCCCCAAAATTTGTTGTGATTTGTTGGTTTGATGATGTTTTGTTGATTTTGATCCATGGATTTGCTTGGTTTCGAGTGGATCTAGCATCTCCCCAAGTTTCCCCATCTTTCATCCACGAAATCTCAATTTTGACCCCAAAATCCCCAAATTCCGCCCAAAATTGCGTCCCGACTCTCGGATCTGGAGTTGACCCCGATACACCGGACGACCGTCACCTTACCGGGCGTCCAGAGCCGCAGGAACCACCGGACGTCCGACCTTACCGGATGACCGGAACTCCCTAACCCAAGCAGAATCAGCGGATTTCCGACCCGACCGGATGTCCGGCGACCGGACGACCGTTTTTTCCGGACATCCGCTACCTGTAGATATCAACTTCGGCTGATTTTTGTTTCGGCCATAACTAATTCATCCGAACTCCGTTTTTGACGTTCTTTAGCTCATTTCGAAGCTCTTGACATACCCCTTCCCAAAAAAATACCACCAACATCATTTGACTCCATCAAATCTTCTGAAATTTGGCAAGTTTGCCTAGGCCCTCCACCATATCACCCGCATTACCACCACCAACTTCCGCAACTTAGCACATTTTGATCCCCATTGTATATGTGGTTGTTTGAGTTGTGACTTGAGTCTCCTAATGTGTTTCGGCTACTTAGGGACAGTTGCTTCTTCATCGAACAAAACCACCACGTCCGCATAACCTTGCCCACCATACACTTCCGCCACCTCAACTTAACCCAATTTTGTTTGTGTTGTGAGTTGTGTCTCCTAAGGTGTTTCGGCTACTTAGGGACCGTGCTTTCAACTCCGACACCGTGTATAGTCCACCACCATAACCTCCACTTCCGCATTGCCTAGTGCAACACCACCGCATTCCGCTACCACCATTTGACTTTTGTCCTTGAGATTTTGAGTTGTGGTTTTTCCGTTTCCTAAGGTGTTTCGGCTACTTAGGGACGAGTCTCCATCATCTTGGTATCTCCATCAAGATCACCGCCACTCATCATCGACACGGACGGTAACCTCCATATCATCTTGGTATCGTGGTATCCCTCCACTGTATATTCCCTTGCCATTGCATTGATAACCCCTAGCCCATTTTGCGTTACTTGCCTATCGAGACTACCCATTTGAGTATTACCGGCAACTTTACTTGTGCACATTAGTGATCTACACCATACATTGCATACATACCATATCATATTGGTATCATATCACCTCGTGTGCCTCAAGTTTATTCCCGCATATACACAATTACTATCTTCGTTTGTGCATTTCGTAAAGTGGACATACAAAAAAAAGAGAATAAGCTTTTAAGCATAAGAGAAAGAGCAAAGAAGCTTGTAAGCAATAGCCATAGCATTCACCACATTGCACATAAGATCATCTTGGATCACCTTGTGAGAAACACCGGGAACCATACATACATAGCATACTTGGGATAGAAAGTTATCCATTTTGCATCTTATAGGTTGTGCACAAGTGTCGTATCCGCCTAGTGAGCAATCGTGCTAGCGTCTCTCTTGAGTTGTGCAACATGAGCGTTTTCCATGGATTCCACATTTTGTGCTCATCCTTGGTTGCACGACCCCATTTATCCATCCGTGTGTGTGTTTCCATGTGCCAAATATTGCTATTGGTCTACTTGTTCGACTTACGAATTTGTGAATCTGTTTCAACATTATTGGCTCTTGCTAACATTTTGCATTAAATTTTTGTGCCACTATCCTCACCGAGCTCCACCATAAGCCTTACTTGTGTAGGTGTGAGAAACCGACAAGAATTGGAACCAATTGTGTTATTTCCTTGTCCACATCGGAGTGATCATTGATCCACTTTCAACTTCGGTCAAGGTAAATTTGGTATTCGTTCTTCTCTTTCTCCACTCATATTGGCTCGAATCTTGTGATTGATAGGCAAGGCATTTCATCTCCGGTCTTCCACAATAACGACGGCGTAAACAAGTACATCACCAAAGCGTCAATCTTCGATCCACAACGATGAATGCAAGGCGCACAATCAAGACTGAGAGAGCGCATCGAGAACCTCTCCATCGACATTCGTCACTCCGAAGTGAGGAAAAGGGACTACATCGACAACAAGCTTTCCGCACAAAGGCAGGAGCAAGATGCAAGGATGGAGGAGATTTGGGCATTGATCAAGTCTACTTCCCCTTCGTCATCTTCAAGGCGGCGGCAAGCACATCAATCCTCTTCGGAGCGCCCAAGTGACACAAGCGCAAGAAGTCCACATCCACATCTCCATGGCGACCACCGTCACGTTCATGATTCACCTCGTCATGAAGGGAAAGTCACCTCCAAGCAACATGTGCACGACGACGACGAACGACATCTACTACGAGCTCAAGCACGACAATGACACCATCATCATGATGATGCTCCACAAGCGCCTTCCTACAAGTCCCAACAAGCCCTACCTCACACCAAGTCCAAACTTCATGAGCACAAGAGAAGACCGCAAGACGAGAACCACCAAGAAGGAGCTACGGCTACACCAACCACTTCGGCATCTTCGCCAAGTGCTATCAAGGCATCTTCGCCTTTGGACGTACGGCATCTTCGCCTACTTCCCGTGAGTTCGCCTACATCGACATCTTCAACTACAAGGCGACCAACTACGCGCGAGGGAGACACTTCCATCTTCGGAAGGCCCTCAAGGAAGATGGCCGAGCATGGGAATTTCCCTTCGGTCATGGAGACGAGCTACGAGGTGCCACATCATTTGGGCCTCCAACAACAAGACGGCGAAAAGAAGGTCGAGCAAGGGCCATCCTCTTCGACCACAGCAACGACCACGAACCTCTTCAACAACATGTGCAGGCTGTGGGTGTGCGAGCTCTAGTAATTGGTCCAGTATGTATAGCAGCAGGGGCTGTGGGTGTAACAATGGTATTGATGTCCTCATCATCCTCCCCTTCTTGAAATGAAGTCGTCCTCGACGAAAGTTCATCGTCCTCACCCAAATAAGGCTTCAAATCTGCAATGTTAAAAGTGGGACTAACCCCAAAATCTGTAGGCAGCTCAAGTTTATATGCATTATCATTTATTTTCTCTAACACCTTAAAAGGACCATCAGCACGTGGCATTAGTTTTGATTTGTGGAAATTAGGAAATCTATCCTTACGCAAACACAACATGTTTTCTACCCTTATCTCTAGCAAGTTTATATTTAGCATTCATACGCTCAATGTTTTCCTTAGTTAACTCATGCATTTTTAAAATCAATTCCGCACGTTCTTTAGCATGAAAATTAACCTTCGCCGAAGATGGAAGAGGCAACAAATCAACAGGTGCACGAGGTAGGAAACCATACACAATTTCAAAAGGGCACATCTTAGTAGTAGAATGCAATGAACTATTATAAGCAAATTTAATATGAGGCAAGCATTCTTCCCACATTTTCTTGTTATTCTTCAAAACAGCCCTAAGCATAGTAGACAATGTTCTATTGACTACTTCAGTTTGTCCATCAGTTTGGGGCAAGCAGTTTAGTCCCCAACTAAGCCCATAAACATCTACAAAAGTGGCTAAGAAATTTAGTATCATGATCTGAAACAATAGTATTTGGCACACCATGCAAGCGAATAATTTCACGAAAGAACAAATCAGCAACATTAACAGCATCATTGCTTTTATGACATGGTATAAAGTGTGCCATTTTCGAGAACCTATCCACGACAACAAATATGCTATCCCTCCCCTTCTTTGTTCGAGGTAAACCTAAAACAAAGTCCATAGATATATCCTCCCAAGGAACACTAGGTGCAGGCAAAGGCATATATAAACCATGAGGATTGAGTCGTGACTTAGATTTTTGACATGTAGTGTAGCGAGCAACAAAACGCTCAACATGCCGTCTCATCTTTGGCCAAAAGAAATGTGTAGCAAGTATATCCTCCATCTTCTTGACGCCAAAGTGTCCCATTAATCCTCCTCCATGTGCCTCCTGCAACAAAAAAAGACAAACGGAGCTAGCTAGAATGCATAGCTTGTTAGCACGAACACAAATCCATCGTTAAGAATGAACTTGTTCCAAGTTCTCCCTTCCTTACAATTCTTCAATACATCTTTAAATTCAGCATCATGCACATATTCATCTTTGATGGTCTCCAATATTTTAAAGTCAAGTTGTGAAAGCATCGTATAACGACGAGACAATGCATCAGCAATAACATTTTCTTTACCCTTCTTGTGTTTAATGACATAAGGGAAAGTCTCAATGAATTCAACCCATTTAGCATGTCTACGGTTCAGTTTTGCTTGACTTTTAATTTGTTTCAAAGATTCATGATCAGAATGTATAACAAATTCCTTGGGCCATAAATAATGTTGCCATGTTTCTAAGGTCCGAACAAGAGCATATAATTCTTTATCATAAGTAGAATAGTTCAGACTAGGCCCACTCAATTTTTCAGAAAATTATGCAACAGGTTTGCCATCTTGTAATAACACACCTCCTAATCCAATTCCACTAGCATCACATTCAAGCTCAAAAGTCTTATTGAAATTAGGAAGTTGGAGTAAAGGAGCATGTGTCAACTTATCTTTCAATACCGTGAAGGCTTCTTCCTGTGCGGTACCCCAAACAAAAGGCACATCCTTCTTTGTAAGCTTGTTGAGAGGTGCAGCAATGGTGCTGAAATCTCTCACAAAACGCCTATAGAAACCCGCGAGGCCAAGGAAACTCCTGACTTGTGTGAACGTTTTGGGCTACGGCCAACACTCAATAGCTTCAATCTTGGCTTTATCAACTTCAATTCCCTGTGGAGTAACAACATAGGCAAGAAAAGATACTCGGTCGGTGCAAAAGGTGCACTTTCCAAGGTTACCAAACAAACGTGCATCACGTAGAGCAATAAAAATAGCATGTAAATGTTCCAAATGTTCCTCCAAAGATTTGCTATAAATCAGTATATCATCAAAATAGACTACCACAAATCGTCCAATGAAAGCACATAAAACTTCGTTCATTAGTCTCATGAAAGTACTAGGTGCATTAGTTAACCCAAAAGGCATGACTAACCACTCATATAAACCAAACTTAGTTTTAAATGCCATTTTCCATTCATCTCCCAATTTCATACGGATTTGATGGTATCCACTATGCAAATCAACTTTGGAGAATATTGTAGAGCCACTCAATTCATCAAGCATGTCGTCTAGCCTAGGAATAGGATGACGATAACGAATAGTAATATTATTAATGCCTCTACAATCAACACAGATACGCGACGTACCATCCTTTTTCGGCACTAAAATGATAGGAACAGCACAAGGACTGAGGGATTCATGTATATAACCTTTGTCAAGCAGCTCCTATACTTGACGCATAATCTCCTTCGTCTCCTCTGGATTGGTACTCTATGGCGCATGGTTGGGTAATGATGCACCGGGAATTAAGTCAATTTGATGCTCAATCCCTCGAATAGGTGGTAATCCCGGTGGCACGTCTTGTGGAAAGACTTCAGCGAACTCCTGCAAAATGTTAGTGACAGCAGGAAGCAAAGAGGAAGGCACGTCCTCGAATGAAAATAATGCCTCTTTGCACACAAAAGCATAGCAAACAGATTTTCTAAAATCTAGATCATCAATATCAGATTTGGTGGCAAGTAAACATGCACTTCTCAATTTAATTTCAGAAGCAACACTAGATGGTTTAATATTAGGCTTCATTTGTTGCTCAAATTCTTTTGCCACAATCTGATTTTCACTCTTATTGTTCTCCTGTTTTGCTTTATTAGCTCTATTAATATCATCTTTCAAAATAGAATCAGGAGTCATAGGAAGCAAAGTGATATTTTTATCCTTATGAACAAGAGTATACTGATTGATTCTACCATGGTGTACAGAATTTTTATCAAATTGCCATGGTCTACCAAGTAATAAGGAACATGCTTGCATATGTACCACATCACAATCAACATAATCAGCATATGTAGCGATACTAAAATGCACACAACAGTACGTGTTACCTTAACCTTGCCGCTGTTGTTGAACCATTGGATGTAGTAAGGATGTGGATGTGGTCTTGTGGTGAGAGATAGCTTCTCCACCATCTCCATGCTAGCCAAGTTGTTGCAGCTCGCTACATCTATGATGACGCGAACAGAACGTTCCTTCACAACTCCCTTTGTATGGAACAAATTATGCCTCTGATTTTGCTCAGCTTGTGTGACCTGCACACTCAAAACACGTTGAGCAGGTAAACATTCATACCTTTCAGCATCTTCAGCAGCCATGTATTGCGTCTCATGATCGGAATCCTCTCCACCGTGTTCTTCACGTGTAATAAGAGCCAAAGTCTCCTCATCATAGTCACTAGCGGACTCATACCCACCATCCTCAGTAGCAATCATCACACGCTGAGATTGGCATTCTCTCGCAAAATGTCCTCTTCCCTTACAACGATGACAAATAATATCACTTGTGTGTCCTATTGATGCCATGGAAGAAGAAGAGCTCTGCGCAGGTCCAGTAGGTGTGCTCTTGGCAGATAGTGGTGGTTGTGCCTCCTTTCTTGTATCACGGCTGGAGGTGGCACCTGATGGAGGTGCTGGTGGAGTGGAAGTAGAGGATGCACGTGGTGTCCATGATGAAGATTGACCTGCAGAAAAGTTAGTTCGCGACAATGCTTGTCGATCCTGCACTTCACGTTCAGCTTTACAAGGAAGATGGAATAAACGACTGATATTAGTATACTCCTTATTCTCTAGAATGGTCTGAATCTCTCTATTTAATCCACCCATAAAACGTGCAAGCATAGCTTCATTCTCCTCAACAATACAACATCTAATCATGCCAGTTTGTAATTCCTGTTAATATTCTTCTACAGAATTTTTTCCTTGTCTTAAACGCTGCAAGTGTTGAAGTAATTCACATTGATAATATGGTGGAACCCAACGAGTACGCATAGCAGTTTTCAAAGTAGCCCAAGTAGCTGAAATAGGATATAATCTACAACGTTCAGACCACCAAACACATGCAAAGCTAGTGAAAGCACAAACAGCAGCACGAACACGTCTCTCCTCAGGATATTGTAAACATGTAAATCGTTGTTCAGTTTCTAACTCCCAAGTAAGATATATATCAGGAACATATCTACCCTCAAATGGTGGAATATTCAATTTTAGTTTAGGAAGATGGTCATGTACCTCAGGTGGTGGTGCAGCCCTACCGTTGCGATGATATGCATGAGGACGACCTGGTGGTGGTGGTCCTGGTGGTGGCACGTAGTTCTGATTTTGGTCAACCTCATCCTCGTAATGGCCCTCCACCTTTGCAGTAGCAGCAGGAGCGGCAGAAGCATCAACAGCGGCACCAGAAGTTTGCCCAGGGGCAATGGGAACGCGCTATGCTCGTCCCACTTGATTTGGAAAGCGTTGTTGTTGTTGTTGTTGTTGTTGGAGAGGTGCAATAGGGGCAGCCCGTGTTGGTGGTGGAAGACGCGCGAGCAATTCATTAAAGTTGTTATCGAGCTTTGTTTCGAACGTCTTCTCCATGCCATCTATCTTCTCCATGGCCTCGTCAAATCTGTTTAGCACATCTTGCACCTGTCCACTCATCATTTGTTGAAATTTATCATGCAACTCCTTATTCGTCAGGTTCTCCCAGTCAGTCTCGTCGGCTTGTGATCCTGCCATGGTTAGCAGCAATAGAAACACACAAGAATATGATACTACAGACTACTAACAAGAGGTGGTGGTGGATGTCACAAATCCGTCAAGCAGATCTCAGATTCTAACCAGTTCTTACCCAGCAGTAGGCGGTGATCAGCTACCGTCGTAGTCAAAACTCTCAAAGCTTGGATAGAGCGATTACCAGGGAGAGTCAAACGCACGACGTAGATGTATGTGGAGCTGGGAAGGCTTATAATATGGTAGCAAAAAGGGTCAGCAATAATCAATTCAGAGATACAATGTTGAATAAACGCTCAACGACGGTACTGTGCTGGTCCTAGGCTAGACCGTGCTAGAGACACGAGCCTAGAACACTAACAAAATCACGGCGCTGCACGTAAACAAGGGAAAAGCACACTCTAAATTTTTTTCTTTTTTTTCACTTTTTTCCTCTCTTTTTTGCTCCGCAACAATTTTTTTTCGGAAAAGTCTACAAATGGTCTAAAAACTGCCTAGCTAGAAATTTTTTTGAGTTTGGAACTATTTTTCTTCTACGGGTAGCTCGGAATCTCAGGAGTCCTATTCTATCACGACTCGAAGTATCGCGTGATCCGGAAATCGAAAACAATGCAACAATTACTGGACTCGGACTAGGACTGGTGGCGGAGATGAATCTGGTGGAATCTCAGACTGGTGGCGGCGATGAATCTGGTGGAAATCGGACTGGTGGCGGATATATGTTGCAGGTGGACTTGGATTGGCGTGATGGCGGCGGATATGTGGTGGCGTATATGGACTCGGAGTGATGGTGAATATGTGGTGGTGAATATGCCAGCGATGATGAAGTTGGTGTGGTGGTGGTATATGGCAGCAGCGATGATGATAATGCGGTGGTGATATATGGCAGCGGCGACGTGACAACCTGTGAACAAAACTCGAAACTCTAAAGGACTAGACGCTAAACCAGCAACTTGACACGATGATGCAACCGCAAATTCACCAAAGCAAATACAGAAAAGATTATGCAAAGGCTCAGATTGGTTCGGATAGGATGAACTAACCGTAATTTTTTTTGGCTTTTTCATGGACTATAGGTACGAAGAATAGAATCGATCTAAACTACAAAAAACTGTAAAATCTCACCGAGCAACCTGGAAATCTGATACCACTTGATAGAGGCAAAGGTGTCCTGTCTTTCGATGAGATAGTGTCTATCGTTTTAGAGGAAGTCGACTTTGACGATCGGATTACGAATTTGCGAGGACGTCGCGCCTTAGCAATCGCTAAACCAACTCCGAGGGGTTATTGACCACGCCGGAGCACGATCAACCTGACACGAGGGCCTGTTTCCTGCGAGCAAACGAAGAACAAGCAAGAAACTGAGATTGCAATCTGGATATTGCGAATATAAGATAAAAGCTTTATTGATCAAGGTGGGGTTCTGTGACGTCTTGGTCTGGTCGTTGGACACAAACGAAGTACACGAAGTTGCAGCTATGGCGAACTTTTAATCTAAGCAAAATCCAAAGTCTAAACGATGCCCTAAGGGCTGTATATATGGAGGAGAGAGGGGGAATTTCGTGGCCCTTGGTGGAGGGGTCTGAAACCAACCCTAACTCTTGTTTCCCCACATATACGGACTCTAAAAACAGCCTATACTTAAGTACTTCGAAAATACACGGGCCTGGCCCAATAATAAGGTGACGCGGCACCTAAAATAGCCTCTGGACGAAATTGATGAAGTGGCATCTTGTATATTTCGTCCCATGCTTCATGAACTCATTATGGTGGCTTCAGAGTCCTGGAATCATCACTTGTAACTCCGTTCATGTTCCCCTTGCGCATGCCATCATCTCCATGCTTGAACTTGCTCCAAGGTTCATCATTCTTGTCCAAGCTAGGCCCTTCATTTGTAAGCAAAACAAATGTATCTAATTTAGGCATCATCATATTCTCATAAACCTTAGAATCGTGACCAAGAAACGAAAGTACCTGATAATTCAACTGGAGTGCGCGAGCTCTAGTAATTGGTCCATTATGTATAGCAACAGGGGCTGTGGGTGTAACAATGGTATTGATGTCCTCGTCGGGTTCCGGGGAGGGTCTGGCCTAACCAGAGAGTTGGCGCGGTGGAGATGTGCTGGCATCCCGGGGCCGGAAGGTCCGGGCAGGCCGGAGGTTCCGAGCGCCAGAAAGTCCGGGATGGGGTCCGGGCTAACCCGAGAGTTGGCATGCCTGGGCTGGTCAAATTCATCGGCGGCTGGAAGCTCCGGGTCGGCGTTAAGGTTCGGGGGCCAGAAGTTCCAGGCTCTGGCCAGAAGTTCCGGGCTATCCAGAGTGTTGACGCCTGTCTCTTCTTCTACAGCCCTCGGCTCTGAGTCTTAAGCGTTGTACCTGATGACACATAGTATCTCGGACTTAGGCAGTAGCCATGTCTCACTTGAAGAGGGGGAAAACTCAAGTAGGAGTGATGTCACCTCGGATTGAATAGCATGTGCCCTGGCCCTTGTCATTGGTCCACTTGGAGCTTGGATAGTTGAGGTGGCATCCATGGGGATGGTCGTGGGATGCTCCACATCATCTCCCCTCCCTTGGGGAAGATCCGTCCTCGGATCGAGTTCTTCATCACACATGGAAGGGAGAGAGATCTTTGATGTTGAAGATGTCGCTCATGTTGTACTTGTCGCGCGGGAGGTCGATCTTGTAAGCGTTGTCGTTGTAGCGTGCGAGCACCTTGAAGGGTCCATCCACTCGTGGTCGAAGCTTAGACTTGCGTTCTTGTGGAAAGCGCTCCTTGCGAAGGTGTAGCGACATGAGATCACCAATGTTGAAAACCATAGGTTGCTTGTTGATGTTGAGCTTGGTCGCAAGGCGTTGTACTTGGCGCTCGATGGTATTTCTTGTATCTTCATGCACCTTCTTGAGATGGGTCACTCGTGCACTTGTGTCCAAATTGATTCGCTCTTGGAGTGGTAGAGGTAGAATAGCCAATGGTGACAAAGGGTTGAATCCGTAGACGACCTCGAAAGGGGACTTGCTGGTTGTTGAGTGTTTTTCTCGGTTGTAGGTGACCTCGGCGATGGGTAGACACTCCTCCCACTCCTTGATGTTCTTCTTGATGAGTACTCGAAGTAGAGTGGAGAGTGTGCGGTTTGTCACCTCCGTTTGGCCGTCGGTTTGAGGATGCTAAGACGTGGAGAAGAGTAGCTTGATTCCGAGCTTGGCGTATAGGGTCTTCCGAAAGTAGCTAAGGAACTTGACGTCGCGGTCCGAGATGATGGTTTTTGGCACACCATGGAGACGCAAAGTTTCCCTACAAAAGAGATTAGCAACATGTGAAGCATCGACTATCTTGTGGCAAGGAATAGAATGAGTCATTTTTGAGAAACGATCCACAACGACAAATATAGAATCTTTCCCATTTCGAGTTCTAGGCAAACCAAGCACAAAGTCCATGCTAATATCTTCCCAAGGTTGGTATGGAGACCATGAGATTGAGCTTTGGACTTAGCTTTGCGACATGTAGAACACCGGTTGGTAAAACGATTCACATCCCGAAACATCTTAGGCCAAAACTAGCTCTTCAAGAGCGTGGTGAACGTCTTGTCGTGTACGAAGTGTCCCATTAAGTTTCCTCCATGAGATTCCTGCAAAAGCAACAAACGAAGAGAGGACTCAGGAATGCAAAGTTTGTTAGCTCGCATAAGGTAGCCATCTTTGATGTAATAGCGCTCCCAAGATGTATTCGACAAACACTTGGCATAAGGAATGGCAAAAGTCTATCATGCGCATACAAGTCTTTGATATGCTCGAAGCCAATGACATCTAAATCAAGTTGCGTGACAAGCATGCAAATGCGAGAAAGAGCATCCACGACGATGTTTTCTTTACCCTCGATGTACCGGATGACATAGGGAAAAGACTCAATAAATTCACTCCATTTAGCATGACGCTTGTTCAACTTAGTTTGACCCTTAAGATACTTGACAGTCTCATGATCGGTATGAATGATAAACTCATGGGGACGAAGGTAGTGTTCCCATTCATGCAAAACACGGACTAAAGCATATAGCTCGTTGTCATAGATGGGATAATTGAGTTGCGCTCCGGAAAGTTACTCACTAAAGTAAGCTATGGGGCGCTTCTCTTGCATTAACACACCTCCTATGCCATTACCACTAGCATCGCAATGAATCTCAAAAGGCTTGTCGAAGTTGGGTAAACCAAGCACGGGAGCATGAGTAAGCAAATTCTTAAGCTCACTGAATGCGATATCTTGGGATGGTCCCCAAACAAAAGGTGCATTCTTCTTGCTCAAAGCATGTAAAGGCGAAGCAATGGTGCTAAAATCCTTTACAAAGCGACGATAGAAACCCGCAAGACCAAGAAAACTACGCACTTGATGCAAGTTGGATGGTTGCGGCCAAGTCTTAATAGCATTAATCTTGGACTCATCAACATGAACACCCTTAGAAGAAACAACAAAACCCAAGAAAACAAGCTTATCAACACCAAAAAGGCATTTCTCCATATTAGCATAGAGACACTCTTTTCTAAGAGTTTGCAAAACGGTGCGGACATGGGTGACATGCTCTTGAATAGATTTGCTAAACACAAGAATATCATCAAAGTAAACCACAACAAATATACCAATGTAAGGGCGAAAGACATGATTCATAAGGCGCATAAAAGTGCCCGGTGCTTCCGAGAGACCCATAGGCATGACTAACCACTCATACAAACCAAACTTGGTTTTGAAGGCGGTTTTCCATTCATCACCCTCTTGTATGCGGATTTGATAGTAACCACTCTTAAGATCAATTTTGGAAAATATAGTGGCACCACTAAGCTCATCAAGCATATCATCTAGGCGAGGAATGGGGTACCTATAGCGAACGGTGATAGCATTGACAGGTCTACAATCGGAGCACATGCGAAAGCTACCGTCACGTTTTGGCACAAGAATGACCGGTACGGCACAAGGACTCAAACTTTCACGCACATGTCCATGGTCTATGACATGCTTTACTTGCCTTTGGATTTCTTTGGTTTCGTAAGGGTTGACGCGGTAGGGAGCTGTGTTGGGAAGCGGCGCTCCACGGATGAGATCAATGCGGTGCACAATGCCTCGAAGTGGAGGTAGACCCGGAGGTAGCTCATCGGGGAAAACATCTTGAAATTCCTGCAATAGAGAAGATAACACCAAAGGTAGATTGTGAGAGGTGTTAGGTATTGGTGCCTCGTCCTTGCACAATAGCACATAGTGTAGGACACTTGATGGGTTCTCACACACTTCTATCATCTCACGTTTGGTGGCAAAGAGAACTAAGTTTTTCTTTTCGCTCATCGTGGAGTCACTCAATTTGGGCTTGTGGCGCTCACTCTCTTTTTGGTGGCTCGCTCTCTCACTATGATCTCCATGATGGGTGGCATGCTTGTCGGCGAGCACTTGACTTGGAGACATAGGACGGAGCACGAACTCTTGCCCTTCATCTTGAAGATATAGTGATTCGTACGCCCATTGTGAACGACACCTCGATCAAATTGCCATGGCCGTCCAAGGAGAAGATGACAAACGTTCATTGGAACGACGTCGCACTCCAAGGTGTCTTCGTAAGCGCCAATCTTGAAGGAGACTTGTACTCGGTGCTCGACTTGGATAGTGCCGGAGTCACTAAGCCATTGCACTTCGTATGGATGTGGATGCTTCGTCTTGGGCAATTGGAGCTTGGAGCAAAGTTCTTCACTTGCAAGATTGTGACAACTCCCTCCATCGATGATGACCTTGACGGATCGCCCATTGATGCCGGCCTTGGTGTGGAATATGGTGCATCTTTGGTCTTCTTCTTGGTGATGTTGGAGAGTCAAGACTTTGGAGACAACAAGTGCGGGACTTGAGTCTTCATCACAAAAGACTTGTTCTTCTTCATTGTTCACTTGGCGGTGCATGGCGACTTGCTCAAGGGCTTCCATTTCTCCGTCGCTCATGGAATCATAAGTGCCATCATCATTGAAGACCATGGTGCGCTTGTTGGTGCACTCATAGGACTTATGGCCTCGGCCTCCGCAAGTGAAACACTTGAAGGAACTCGTCTTGACGGTCTCATCGGTTGGAGAAGAAGATGATGAAGCTCTCGGCTTGAAATTGCTCGTAGGAGGATGCTTGTAGTTGACGAAGCTTTCTTGAAAGTCGACTTGTCAATGTTGGAAGTAGAGGTTCTGTAGTCGGTGTTGGAGTCATTGAAGCTTGGTTATTGGAGAAACCATAGGACTTGGATGAGAACTTCGCATACTTGAAATCATCTTGCACTTGGCGTTCCGCTTTGGTAGCTTGGTGCACGAGCTCGATGAGATTTGAGTATGGTTGCAAGTCGGCGATCTTCTTGATAGGATGATTGAGTCCATTCAAGAAACGTGCCATAGTTTGCTCATCATCTTCCATCACATTGGCTCTTATCATTGCAATATCCATCTCCTTGTAGTATTCTTCAACGCTCTTGGTTCCTTGCTTGAGTTGTTGGAGTTTCTTGAAGAGGTCGCGGTTGTAGTAGGTAGGCACGAAACGTGCTCTCATGACATCCTTCATGTGTGCCCAAGTAGTGATGGGTGGATCACCTCTTGCCTCGCGGCGCTCAACGACTTGTTCCCACCAAATGAGGACATAGTCTTGGAACTCAAGGGATTCCATCGCGATCTTCTTCTCTTCTTCATAATTGTGCAAACGGAAGATCTTGTCAACTTTCAATGCCCATGAAAGGTATTCTTCGGGATCGTTGCTTCCATTGAACTTGGGCATGGTGAACTTGAGCTTGCCGTAGCGTTGCTCTTCATTGTGTTGGGGTCGGGGATGATGACGCCCATGTTGTAGATGATTGTCCAACTCGTGGTGCTCTTGACGAAGTTGGAAGTCTTCCTCATGTTGCTCTTGTCGAGGATTGGGTCCATTGTCTTCTAGTTCTCGATGGACTTGATGTTCTTGTCTCGCTTGAGGGGGAGCTTTCCTATCTTGACGAGGAGCTTGTTTACGCAGACGTCTTTGGTAAATTCTTTCTTGAGCTTCATCGCGAAGTGCTTCTTGATGTAGTCGAGCTTGTCGGCCTCGGTCGGCTACGGCACGACTTGATTCATGAAGGGCACGTTGCGCTTCAAGTGCTTGAGCTTCACGTAGTTGTTGTTCTTGGTGTTCCGCCTCGGCATCTTGTGCATCTTGATGTTGTTGCGCTCGCTCCTCTTGTTCGTGTTGACGTTGGCGTTGCCGCTCTCGAGCTAGCGCAAAGGCTTGTTCGGCTTGACGTGTTGATGTTCTTGCGAGTCTGTATCTTGAAGTGGATTGAGGTTTGCTTGACGCTCGTTGCACGCGGCTCGTCAAAGAGTGTTCGATGTCGGTGTACTTGAACCGGAGATGGTGTCGTCGGAGTGTCTACTTGAACGGCTCCTTCTTGAAGTGGAAGAAGAGCGGTTGAGCAACAAAGCGCGAATCTCTTCCATCCTTGCGTCATTCTCTTGCTTGTGATCGTCGAGCTTGTTATCAAAGTAGTCCCTTGTACGTTGCTCGGAAAGTCGCAAGTCGGCGGCAAGGTTGTCGATGCGTTCACTCATAGCTTGTTGCTCTTGATGCAAAGCACGTTGTGCACCAAAGAGGTGACTCTTGGTGACGAAGGAGTTCATGTCGTCGTCTTGCTCCATGAAGAGCGGGTTGGTAGAAGTACTTGGCCTATCCATCATTCCAAGACAAGTGTGAGTGGAAGAAAGGGAAGAACCAATATCAAATGTACCTTGACCGATGTTGACAATGGATCAAAGATGACTCCAATGTGTAACAAGGAAATAGCACAGTTGGTACCAATTCTTGTCGGTTTCTCACACCTACACAAGTAAAAGCTTATGGTGGAGCTTGGTTAGGATGGTGGCACAATTTTTAATGTCAATGTAAGCAAGATTCAATAATGTTGGAGAAGATTCGCAAGATGCAATGTAACAAGTAGACCAAGCATATACGGTACACGGAAACACACACGCAAAAATATAAGTGGGGTTGAGCAACCAAGGGTGAGCCAAAATGTGGAGTCCACAAAAATGCTCTTGTTGCACAACACTAGAGAGACGCTAGCACGATTGCACGATAGGCGGATACAAGAACTTGTGCACAACCTACTTAGCAAAAATGCAACGACTTATATCCCAAATATGTTTTATGCATGGTGTTGCTATGATATGATCCAAGATGATCGAGTATGACAATCTTAATGTTGTATGATGCTATGGTTCTTGCTTAAAAGCTCTTTGCTTATCTTTCCTCTTTGCTTAAAAGCTTGGTTGGCTCTTTGATGTTTGAGCTCTTTTCTCATGCAATGCTTGACGAACCAAGATAGCAAGTGGGTATGCGATCAAAACTTTGTGACACAAGAGATGATACCAATATAGGCAACAATGATGTATGTATGTATGCTATGGGGAATTATGATGACTAAAGTGCACAAGTCTCGTTTTCGGCAATACTCAATGGCTAGTCTCGATGGGTAAGCAACGCAAAGGAGTAAGGCGATGATGGCTAACAATGTGATGGCAAGAGTGATATGTCCAATACCAAGATGAGGTTACCGGTCTTGCTTCCGGTATGGTGTCAAAATGGTGGCACGAATACCAAGTCATAGTCGAGGTGGTCGTTGTTGATGACCGGTGTTGATGACGCGCCCGTGGCGAAAATGAGCGGCGGTGATGTCGATGTCGAACCGTACCTTGATAGCCGAAACAGAAAAGGATACGGTACCGCAACTCAAATTCTCAAAACCAAAGGCGACCAAAATCGTCGGAGTAGGTGGCGGTTAGGTGGTGGTGTGGGTAGGGATATTGGAACGGTTTTGCGGAAGTGGGAGATGGTGCAGCGGATGATGTTGTGGAAGTAGCGGCCGTCCGGGCGTGGACGGATATCCGGTCGCCGGTCGTCCAGTAACGTCGGACGTCCGGTGCTTCCTGGGTCGCCGGACGTCCAGTGATGTGACGGTCGTCCGGTGGCCGGGGTCAACGCGAGATTTTAGATCCGGGAGATGATTTGGGGGGGGATATGGGGAATTTGGGAGGGATTTCAAGGTGGAGATGGTGGGGGAAGGCTAGATCAACTTGCAACACAACAAATTCACGGATCAAAACCAACAAAACATCATCACAACTCACAAAACACAAGAAAAATTTTGGGGCTATTTTTGGTGGGGGTTTTCGGATTAGGACGAAAAACAACAAAATCAAGCTAGAAAAACGAAGAGGGGGCTCCGAAATCGTGATCAACCTTGCTCATGATACCAAGATGATGGTATGAAGAGACAACCTGGCTCTGATACCAAGATGATGTAGGGTGGAACCCTAGATGGCCGATCTTTCATGAAAGGAGCGGATCCCAAAGAGAAACACGAAGAACACGAGGGGATTCACGAGGGAAAACACGAGAGAAACACTCAAACCAACAATATTCGATTACACATGTGCTAGATTCTCGAAACACAAAGAGATACACGATGATCCACGGTCAACAAAGGACGATACAAGTAACCGGTTCTTCTCCTAGAAGGAGGTCTTGATGGGGCCGCCCAAGAGGGGGTCTTGAATCCAAGTTGATCTTCTCCAAAGAGGGGCCGCAATCTCTCTCGAGGAGGAGATTGGGATGGATGAGCGAAGCTCTATCTCGAAGTATGAGCTAAACCAACGCTACCCTAGCTAGGATGAATGGGGGGTCTATTTATAGTCTAAGTGCAAAAGGGGCGAAGTGAAAGGGTACATGGGCCTCGGGCCCGAATCTGGACTCAGCTAGGTACCGGACGTCCGCTGGGGACCGGTGGTCCGGTGTCTCAGGAGCTGCCGAACGTCCAGTGTCCTCCGGTCGTTCGCTGCTTCTGCTCTGGGATGGGGGTGCCGGACGTCCGGTAGCTCCGGACTTCCGCTGATGTTGGCTCGGGTGCTGGTGCGCCGGTCGTCCGGTCCGGACCGGACGTCCGCTCGTTCGCTTCGGGTGCAGGGGCACCGGTCGTCCGGTCTAGGCCGGACGTCCGCTCGCTGGGGTTCGGCTGAGGCTTCAGGCGCCGGACGTCCGGTCCCGGCCGGTCGTCCGGTGGCTGGGACTTTTCGTGCATCCCTTCTTCTTCTCCGTCTTCTCGTCCATCTTCCTCTTCTTCTTGTCCTTGCTCCTTAGCTTCTCCATTGTACCTGAGTATGCACAAAGTATCCATATGAGGTAGTAGCCAATGTTCATGCGCATCGAAGTGGAATTGTGAGAGGAGAGATGTCACCTCGGTTTCAAGGGCTCTTGCACGTGATCGAGTCATGGGTCCGGTAGGCACTTGATGAGACGATGGTAGGTCCATGGGGATGACCTTGGGATGCTCCGCATCAGGGAGCTTGAAGTAGAACAAGTTTTTAGTCACCATGATTTTTCTGAACTTGAGAGAGTATGAGCTACCACTAGAGCATTTACTGGGTTTGCTTCTGTTTGGTGGAGTGTACATTGTAAGAAAAGCATTGATAACCAACCCACAACTTGGAAAGTTTTGAAAGCTGTAATGAGACAACAATTTTTCCCTCCTTACTATCGTCGTGAATTGCTTCGCAAATTTGAAAAATTTAAGCAAGGCAACAACACTGTTCATGCTTACTACCAAGAGTTCAAATCTTATATGCATCATTGTGACATAGAAGAATCTGAGGATGATACAATGAATAGATTTTTTGGTGGTTTGACTACAAAAACTACTATTCTAGTTCATGCTCACCACTGCCGGTTGGTTACTCCACCGTTGCACCTACTAGAGCAGCCCCACCTCGGATTGTGAGCATGCCATCATCTCAAGGGTATGGTACATTGTCAACGTCCATACCTACATCAGCTACATCTCTGCGACAAGGTAACAGTAAAGGTATTGATGATATAACTTCACATGAGAATGATGCATGGCTAGTTACCTTGAATACAACATGTGTTGAGTTACCTGTTGATTTGAGCACACCACCTGTTTTAGAGAATCTTGTTACTGTCATGAATGCGTCATGTGATCAAACAACTGAAATATCAACAATTTTGAGTGCACCCATTGAATTAACTGTTGATGCAAAAGAACCAATGTTTAATCATTTTGATATGACCTCTAATATTGATGACGATTCTGTGTGCAATTACTTATTGCATGTTTGCTTATTTAAGCATGTTGTAGCATGTAAATTTGATGCAAGTAAGGTTTATTCATCAAAGTTAGGATGGTTTAATGATGAACATTGCCAATCTTTTGAAATGAATAAGAGCATCACTTATATGTGCAAACTGAGTTGTAATATTTTCATGCATTCTACTTCTTGTGATAATTTTTTGGCTTTAGATTTTATGAACTATGAAAGTTACTCATGTATACATGTGTCATATGTGCAAAAATCAAGGGAAGTTAAAATGGATGACATATACATATACAACATGTACACCTTGTCTCTTTTGTTAGCCACATTTCAGATTAAGCAACGCTGAGGATGGCTTTGTTTTCGAGAAGGGGAGGATGATGAGGACATGACTACCTTGGATACGAGCAAAAATATTGCATACATGCATATTTGTCAGGTGATTTCTAATGCAAACTATTCAATAATCTATTTATGTTATCCAAAAAAAAAATACTTCAAACACTTTTGTGTTTTATCTAATTGCAGGTGTATGGGACATTTGTACAATCCACATATGAAGATAAGGGAAAATAAGAAGTTTAGGTTCTGTTCGAAAAGTCCTCTCACGTCACTTTTGGGCCAAGAGAAGGTAGAGTCCAAGTCTCTCACGTTCTGGATTCAGATTCGGACTGCACAGACATACCTGACACAAAACGCCAACAACTTTTTCATATGGACTCCGAATTGGGTGATTTGTTTTGTTGGAAACTAGATTTCGTGCTATTTCCATCCCAATTGGATTCACCTTCAAATTCGTCCGGAGCGTTGAGTTATGGACGAAACAATATGACGTTGCAGCAGAATCCGAGTCAAACTACAAGCCCAAAGGTGTTGCATCACCTCCACTTGGGCCCATGAGCCTTGTATGACCTAGCTTTAGTTTTAGGCTGCCTTGGGACGTCCTCCCACCTCCTTGGCCGCCACCCCTTGCTCCTATATAAGTAGATCCATCTAGTAGTTTTTTCCTCGGGATTTCTTTAGTTAAAAGTTAGCCATTGCAACTTCGTGTACTTCGTTTGTGTCCAACGACCAGACCAAGACCGCTTACGGATCCCCACCATTATCAATACTTCATATATATATTTGCAATATTCAGATTGCTTTATCATATTCTTGCTCGTTCTTCGATTACTTGCAGGAATAGACCTTCGTGGTCAGGCTGACCGTGCTTCCAGCATCGTCAGTAACCTCAGGAGATTGGTTTAGCGATTGCTAAGGCGCAACGTCGTGCATGTTTGTAGTCGGATCGTCAAAGTCGTCTCCACCAAATTGATAGTTATCATCTCATTGAAAGATCGGCACACCCTCGCCTCTATCAAGTGGTATTAGTTTTCAGGTTGCTCGGTGACAATTTCCAGTTTTTCCTAGATTATATTTATTTTCTTACCTATTGTCCAAGAAAAAGCCACAAAAAAGGTTAGATCTATTCATCCTTTGTCCAAGCCAATATGAGCCTTTGCAATTTTCTTTTCATTGCTTGCATAGTTGAATTATTGGTTGCATTGTCGTGTCGAGTTGCTGGTCTTAGTGTCTAGTTCGTTTAGAATTTCGAGTTCTGTTCACATTAGTCACGCCGCCGCTGCATCGTTATCCCTATCGCTGTCCACCACCCATCCATCAATTTCCACCACGTGCTACCCATCGTTCATTGTCACAATCATAGTTGAGGTCGTTCACATCTTCGCTATATCCAATCTGCATCTTATCTAGTTTGTTTGGAAAGAGGGAGAGAGAAAAAAAGAGAAAAAAAGTAAAAAAGTAAAAAAAAAGTCAGAGAAAGAAAAAGAAAAAAAGTGTGAGGAAAAAAAGAGAGAAAAAAAAGAGAGAAGAAAAAAAACAAAATTCGGATCTATAGACTCAATGTCGTGGTTGAATTCGGATTGGAATCTATTTTATACACTGTTCAGTACAACAATCATAACTTCCTCATACAAAGTCCGTTTTGGCTCCGCGAGTACTCAAATGAAAGCTAGCGACGCGCGGCATCTAAATAGTTGCATAAGCTTGTTCAATATTTGGAACCTCAAAATCGGCTTCTAAATAGATCTTTTTTCCCTCCGAAATTCACGAACACAACTTATTCCAGTTTTTCAGGCCAGTTTTAGAATTTTTTGACTCCTCATATCAACTCGGAATTGAGTGATTCCTTTTGATTTTGAAAGCTCGAGTCAATAACATTCTTGAAAAATTATCAAAAAAAAATGGCACAAACTTTTACAGAGGAAAGTTGGAGAGAGAGTGGTTGATATATCATGCTTGGCTGTTGTTTCAGATCATTATCTTTACGGCTATTGTGATCTTCACTTATATTTTGCTGTCTAGAGCTACTTCTTATGTTTTATTGATGCTAGTAGTGCTACGGCGTGACCTCATTAGTGTTCTAGGCTCGCGTCTCTAGTCTGGTCTAGCCTAGGACTAGCACAGTGCAGTCGTTGAGCGTTTATTCAACATTGCATCTTTGAATTGATTATTGCTAATGTTTTGCTACCATATATAGCCAACCCAGCTCCACATATTTCTACACCGTGTATACGTACGTTCCACTGGCAATCGCTTTACACAATCTTTGGAGTTATTTGACACTGCTGGTTGACTGTCACCACCTGCTCGATGGTAAGAACTTGTAAGATATTGATATTTGTTATACTGTGAGCGTTTTACCACCATACCCTAGTAGTTCATAGGAACATTATTCTTGAATTTTGTTTCTTGTTTCTACTAATCATGACAGGTTCCGGAGATAGAAGTTCTGATGTAGGGTGGAACCCTAATCGCCCGAAATTTCACGAAAGGAGCGGATCCCGCGAAGAACGCGAAGAATACGAGGAGGGAAACGAGGGAAAACACAAGGGAAAACACAAGAGGAACACTCAAACTAACAAGAACAAGTCACACATGTGCTAGATCCTCGGGTACATAGAACGATACACGAATCCACGGACAACTAAGGACGATACAAAAGGGTAGCCGGTTCTTCTCCGTGAGGATGTATTGAATCCACGGGGGGATCTTCTCTGCGAGGAGGTCTTGAATCCAAGTGGATCTTCTCCGAAGAGGGGCCGCGGTCACTCTCGTGGAGTAGATCCGGACTGATGAGCGAAGCTCTACCTCTGAGTATGAGCTAAACCAATGCTAACCCTAGAACGTACGTACGGGATAAAGTATATATAGTCTAGGTGACGAAAGGGTACACTGGCCTCGGCCCAAGTGGCTGCGCGCAGCCAGGGCTGGAAGTTCCGGGCGCCGGACGTTCCGGGGAGGGTCCGGCCTAACCAGAGAGTTGGCGCGGTGGAGATGTACTGGCATCCGGGGCTGGAAGGTCCGGGCAGGCCGGAGGTTCCGGGCGCCGGAAGGTCCGGGACGGGGTCCGGGCTAACCCGAGAGTTGGCACGCCTGGGCTGGTCGAAGTCATCGGCAGCCGGAAGCTCCGGGTTGGCTGGAAGGTCCGGGGGCCAGATGTTCCGGGCTGTCCAGAGTGTGGACTCCTGTCTCTTCTTCTACAGTCCTCGGCTCCGAGTCTTGAGCGTTGTACCTGATGACACATAGTATTTCGGACTTAGGCAGCAGCCATGTCTCACTTGAAGAGGGAGAAAACTCAAGTAGGAGTGATGTCACCTCGGATTGAATAGCACGTGCCCTAGCCCTTGTCATTGGTCTACTTGGAGCTTGGATAGTTGAGGTGGCGTCCATGGGAATGGTCGTGGGATGCTCCGCATCATCTCCCCTCCCTTGGGGAAGATCCATCCTCGGATCGAGTTCTTCATCACCATGGAAAGGAGAGAGATCTTTGATGTTGAAGATGTCGCTCACGTTGTATTTGTCGCGCAGGAGGTCGATCTTGTAAGCGTCATTGTATCGTGCGAGCACCTTGAAGGGTCCATCTGCTCAAGGTCAAAGCTTAGACTTGCGTTCTTGTGGAAAGCGCTCCTTGCGAAGGTGTAGCCATACGAGATCACCGATGTTGAAGACCATAGGTTGCTTGGTGACGTTGATCTTGGTCGCATTGCGTTGTACTTGGTGCTCGATGGTGTTTCTTATATCTTCATGCACCTTCTTGATATGGGTCGCTCTTGCACTAGCGTCCAAATTGATTCGCTCTTGGAGTGGTAGAGGTAGAATAGCCAATGGTGACAAAGGGTTGAATCCGTAGACGACCTTGAAAGGGGACTTGCCGGTTGTTGAGTGTCTTGCTCGGTTGTAGGCGAACTCGGTGATGGGTAGACACTCCTCCCACTCCTTGATGTTCTTCTTGATGAGTACTCGAAGTAGAGCGGAGAGTGTGCGGTTTGTCACCTCTGTTTGGCCATCGGTTTGAGGATGGTAAGCTGTGGAGAAGAGTAGCTTGATTCCGAGCTTGGTGCATAGGGTCTTCCAAAAGTAGCTAAGGAACTTGACATCGCGGTCCATGAGGATGGTTTTTGGCACACCATGAAGACGCAAAATTTCCCTACAAAAGAGATTAGCAACATGTGAAGCATCGTCTATCTTGTGGCAAGGAATAAAGTGTGCCATTTTTGAGAAACGGTCCACAACGACAAATGTAGAATCTTTCCCATTTCGAGTTCTAGGCAAACCAAGGACAAAGTCCATCTAATGTCTTCCCAAGGTTGGTATGCAATAGGTAAAGGCATAAAGAGACCATGAGACTGAGCTTTGGACTTAGCTTTGCGACACGTAGAACACCGGTTGGTGAAACGATTGACCCCCCGAAACATCTTAGGCCTAAAGTAGCTCTTCGAGAGCGTGGAGAACGTCTTGTCGCGTCCGAAGTGTCCCATTAAGCCTCCTCCATGAGATTCCTGCAAAAGCAACAAACGAAGCAAGGACTCGGGAATGCAAAGTTTGTTAGCTCTCATAAGGTAGCCATCTTTGATGTAATAGCGTTCCCAAGATGTATTCGACAAACACTTAGCATAAGGAATGGCAAAAGTTGTATCATGCTCATCTAAGTCTTTGATATGCTCGAAGCCAATGACATCTAACTCAAGTTGCGTGACAAGCATGCAAATGCGGGAAAGAGCATCCGCTACTATGTTTTCTTTACCCTTGATGTACTTGATGACATAGGGAAAAGACTCAATAAATTCACTCCATTTAGCATGACGCTTGTTCAACTTAGTTTGTCCCTTAAGATACTTGAGAGTCTCATGATCGGTATGAATGAGATCTTGTACGACGGACACATCTTCACCATCACGAGAGTTGGGACAACACACACAAGCATATGATCAGGTTATCTCTTTACCATCATTTGAGGGTAGATTTAATCCTTCTATTTATATAGCTTGGGAGCTTGAGGTAGAACAAGTTTTTAGTCACCATGATTTTTCTGAACTTGAGAGAGTATGAGCTACCACTAGAGCATTTACTGGGTTTGCTTCTGTTTGGTGGAGTGTACATTGTAAGAAAAACATTGATAACCAACCCACAACCTGGAAAGTTTTGAAAGCTGTAATGAGATAACAATTTTCCCTCCTTACTCTCATCGTGAATTGCTTCGCAAATTTGAAAAATTTAAGCAAGGCAACAACACTGTTCATGCTTACTACCAAGAGTTCAAATCTTATATGCATCATTGTGACATAGAATAATGTGAGGATGACACAATGAATAGATTTTTTGGTGGTTTGAACCATGATATTCAGGCAAGATTTCAGTATATTCCTCGTTGCATTACTGGTATGTATGTCCGTGCTTGTACCTTTGAGAGACAGATACAGGAGGATGCATTGGGTGACTACAACAACTACTATTCCAGTTCATGCTCACCACTGCCGGTTGGTTACTCCACCGTTGCACCTACTAGAGCAGGCCCACCTCGGATTGTGAGCGTGACATCATCTCAAGAGTATGTGAAAGTGCTAGTGATCGACTAGAGGGGGGGTGAATAGCGATTTTTAGGAAAGTCTTCAAAACACGTTAGTTTCGAAGACAAACGATAGAAATAAACCTATTATCATGCAGCGGAAGGTAGACTAACACTAGGCAAACCTTAGTCATGTATTCAATGAAGTGAAAGCACAATGACAAATAGCAGCTAGGCAGTAAGGATCAGGTAGGAAGATGTTAAGAAGCCAATCAGTACACGTAATCACTTAGTGAAGTCAAATGGTGATGCTATCGTACAATGACTTCACAAGAACCAACAGTAAGTAAGGGAAGGGAAGGATGAAACCAGTGAGTCGTTGAAGACAATGATTTGTTGGACCAGTTCCAGTTGCTGTGACAACTGTACGTCTGGTTAGGGAGGCTGAGATTCAACTAAGAAGACCTCGTCTTCACCTTATTCCCCTTGAGCTAAGGACACCTAGTCCTCGCCCTATTACTCTGGTAAGTCTTCAAGGTAGACTTCCAAACCTTCACAGACTTCGTTCACCGGCGATCCACAATGACTCTTGGATGCTCAGAACGCGACGCCTAACTGGCTGGAGGATTCACAGTCCTCAAGTGTAATAAGTCTTCAGATCACACAGACAAGAAGACTTAAGTGATGCCTAACACTCTTTGGCTCTGGGTGGTTAGGGCTTATCTTCTCAAGGAATTCTCTCTAAAAGGCTTCGAGGTGGGTTGCTCTCAAATGACAAAACCCGTACTTTAACTCTGAGCAGCCAACCGTTTATGGTTGTAGGGGGTGGGCTATTTATAGCCACTAGGCAACCTGACCTAATTTGTCCGAAATGACCCTGGGTCACTAAGGAACTGACACGTGTTCCAACGGTCAGATTTCAAACACACACGGCAACTTTACTTGGGCTACAAGCAAAGCTGACTTGTCCAACTCTGAACAAGATTCTCTCTCATAGTCTTCACTCGAAGACATAGGATTTTGGTTAAGCATCACTTCAGTCATTCTGACTGGTTTTCTTGGACCCCACTTAACAGTACGGTAGTTCCTATGACTCAACAAAGAAGAAAAAGAACTACGAAAGATCTAAGTCTTCGCGCTCCATAGTCTTCATGCGATGTCTTCTCTTGTCATAGTCTTCAAGGTGAATGTCTTCACTTACCACCTTTGACTTCAATGTCTTCATATATTTTTAGGGGTCATCTCTGGAAGGAAAACCGAATCACTGGGGGACTTCTACCTGTGTTATCTTTCAATTCTCACAAACACATTAGTCCCGCAACTAGGTTTGTCGTCAATACTCCAAAACCAACTAGGGGTGGCACTAGATGCACTTACAATCTCCCCCTTTTTGGTGATTGATGATAAACTAGTTGAAGTTTTCAACGGGGAATATAATATGTGAAATTGTAAAGGATAAGGAATTGTCTTCATAAGTTGCAAGGGCTCCCCCTGAAGATGTGCATATAAGTAATTTGCTTTTGGAATGCAAATGCACATGGCAGGTTGTACTTGTGGAGATCCTCTTCAACTCATGATGACAATTCATCATGCATGAAAGGTATGTGAAGATAATGACATGCATAATGAAAAATGGACGTCTACAAAATGATCTAAGTGCGGAATTTATCGTCGCACATGCGGGAGTTATCATCGCATCACAGAATAGCAAATAAGTAGCAGACGACCATCGAGTTTAAGTGTTACAACTCAAAAAACCAAATGTATCAAAGCGAGAGTTGTAAACACTAGGCAAAACATAAAGTAACCGCCCATATGGACCCGCTTGAAGACTATCAAACTCATATGCTTCTCCCCCTTTTGTTAGTGAGGACCAAAAAGGTTTGAAGACATAGAGCAGCTACTCGTTTCCATGAAGAGTAGGTGAAGAAGCAGGGTCATCGGTGGTGTTCGGCGGTGCAGAAGAACTTGGGGCAGTGTGGAGGCGTGCAGAAGTAGGGGGCGGTGAAGTGGCATCATCTTCGTCCTGGATCACTCTGGCATTCACAGTTGCCGCAGAGGAAGAGAACTCAGAGTCTTCAAGTGATGGATTTCGTCGCAGCACAGTCCTTCGGGGAGGTGTGGAGTCAAACTTGAAACTTTCAGAGAAGCCATCCTCTTGAAGATCATCCTCAGAACACATAAGCGTCAGCCCTCTCCATGTACGCCGACAGGTTTCATGGGCAACGAAGGCATTCTTGGTGGCAAGATTACGAATGCGGTTGACATCGACCAAGAGGCTGTGCATTTGGCGCTTTAGCCAGTCATGATGCCTATCCTGTTTCTGATGAAGAGCAACCAGAAGCTCTCGGTCATTGGAAACACGAGATCGCTTCTTGGGTCATTGGGCAATAGTGCTTTCAGTGGCTTCAGTAAGGGCACAATGAGGTGCACGTGTAGTACCAGCCAGAGGATAAACACGAGTGACTGCTTCAACTCCTTCAATGTTCTGAGTGAAACTTTGATGCTCCGCATTCTGAAGACTAAGAGGTTCCTTGGCAGGCTCTGGATAAATGGCTTCAACGGACATATCCACATCAGGCAGAAAGATCCGATGATTGCGAGCAGATGGCTGATATGAGATAGCTGAGTGGAGTTTAATCAGCCGCATTATCCATGGAGCATAGAACTTCAAGCCAAAAAGATCAGATCCTAATGCACCAAGTTGGCGGATGAAGAAGTCTTGTGCATTGAAGCATTTGCCATGAAGAATATAGAAGACCAAAGTCTTCATTGCACCTTCCAGTTTTGCATGTGGAGAATGTCCTTTGATGGGCCAGAGAGTTCGCCGTATAATGTGATAGATAGTCCTTGGTAGATACTCCAGGTCTTCAACAAAGAACTCCTTAGGATATGCAGCATCTTGTGGCAAAGGCTTCATCATACTGAGCATCTGACTCATGTTCAGTTCAGGCTTGTGAAAGATGCTCTCCATAGCTTCACTGTGAAGCTGACAGCAAGGTTCATAGAGATCTCCAGGAGTGGGCAGACCAGTGAGCTCAATGATATCAAAGGCTTTGGCTTCATGATGAACATTTCCTGTCATCCACTCAAGGACCCAAGTCTTCGGATCTTTGTTGTAACCACGTATGTGAAGTGTGGCATAAAATTGGAGCAGCAACTCTTCATTCTAGTGCTCTTGGTCGGTGATGACGGGAAGCAATCCAACCTCTTTGAAGCAATCCAGAGCTTCTTCCAAATAGGGCAGACTAGCTATTGCTTCGGTGTCAAGATGCATATGTGGGAAGATGCGACCATGATTGTACAGAATGCAGGAGTAATAGCTTCGCTGTGGATAGCTCCAGAACCGATCAGAAGATATTCGTTCCCTTGAGTAGGGGTTCTTGGAGCTATTAAAGAAGGTGTTGTCTGCTTTGAAGCTATTGACATTGAAGGATCCAGGTGCTGATGCAGGACCTGGAAACCTGGGCAACCTTCGCATTGGCTTCTGTACCTGAGGCCTATGCTCAATATGATAGTCAAACTGAGGACCAGCAGCAGGCGTAGGAACAGAAGCAGTAGCATCATTGGCTTCGCTGACTTCTGGTTCTTGGTTTGGTGTAGGCTCCACATTTTCTTCAGCCATGACAGCATTAGTGGCTTCATTGGTGTTGGTAGTGGCAGCCTCAAGATTTTCTACCTCCACTTGATGAGCTGGAGGGTCGGGCACAGACACGTTCTCCTCGAGAACAGCTTCTTCAGTAGTTGGGGGAGTAGGGACACGTTCTTCTTCTTGAGTGTCATCGGCTGATGCAGCCGGAATGTCTTCACCAGTTTTATCCTCAGACTCGGAGACTTGAGACATTGGTCCTTTGCAAAGCCTGCGTAATGCTGGCGACGCCTTTGGAGATGGAGTTGGCTGGGCCTCAAAGTCATCTTCTTATTCTTGCCGGGGTGGTGTGACGTGTTGTTGTGGGTGATTAGCCCATGATGCATCCTGAGCAATTGGCGTCAGAGAATGACCAATGCTGATGAGTTCGCTGTTCGTAAGCACAGGCGACGATACCTATTGGTGCTCGATCTGAGGAAGAACTACATCACCTTCAACATGGTCATGGTGACCAATGTTTTCAGCAGCGGTGGGATCAGCTGCTGCTTTGTCTTCAGCTTCACGAGCCTCTGTGAAAGCAGGCTCATGGACAGTCAGTTGGCGCTCTTGATGTTCAGCGGCAGGGCGAACCATAGAGATAGGTTCAACAATTAAGGGCTCGGTGGGAGCAGCCCGTTCCTTCTTGGTCTTCCGCTTCTTCTTGGAGGGAGCAGCAACAGAGGCTTCAGGATGTTTCCTCTTTCTGGCTTCAGCCTCAGAAGTCCTCGTCTTCTTCAGTTCTGAAGTGGTAGACCTATCTTTTGGCTTCGAGCCAGTCATGCTGGTTGGGAAGACAATGGGATGTGCTTCCTGCCTTGGTGCGTCAGGTTCGGCCATAGCGGGCTTCTTCTTCTGCTGCTTTGTAGTCATCCTGGGGTCAATGCCAGGGCGCCCAAGGGCCTTGCGTTTCTCAGCCTCATTGTAGGCTTGCACACACTTGTCAGCCAGGTTCTTCATGCGCTCACGAGAACCTTGAGCTTCTTCACGCTTCTTGAGAAAGGCTTCTTTGAGCTCGTGCAGCATGATCTTGAAGTTCTTGACCTCTTGCACGCTGAGCTTGGCCATATGCTTCTTGAACTGAGCTTTCTCAAAGTCAATCTTCTGCTTCAGTTCAACGATGCGCTGGGCTATAGCTAACTCTGAAGAAATGACGCCATGGAAAGCGACACTGAGGCCAATGAGAAGTTGCAGATCTTCAAAGCTGAGATTGGGCGTGTCAAACCACTCATCGATGAAGTCGTGGATGATTGCCACGTCAAAGAGAGGCAAATTGTTGAAGATTTCTGCTTCTTCTTTGCTCTTGATCAGTTGCTCAAGAGCGTCATTTGCAAGATCTTCATCACTGGACAGATCAATGGCATCGTTGCGCTTGAACAGATTGTCATCACGACACCAGAGCAATGACGATGGGTCAGCATCCGCAGGCTGTGGTCCACGGACCATGCAGGGATAGAAGCCTTGTTCAATGGCTTCATCTCTGGACCTGGGTTGAAGATTTTTGTATAGGATGTCTCCCCATGGTCGCTTGATGGCATTCTTCTCAGCATATTCCTTTGTTACAAACCTGTACTTGAACCACTGTTCTGCCCAATATCGTCGAATCCATTGGATTCGTGTCTTGCGCTGATTGTAATCCTCTTCTGGATCTGTCTTGTACAGTTCTGAGAGGTCATCGGGCAGATCTCTTGATGTTTCACCTCGACGCTTTCTGCCACCCTTTCTTGCTGATTTCTCTGCAGCCATGAACTTTAAACTGAATGGCTTCAATATGTTCAAAGGCTTCAAGGGCTTTCGCTTGCTGGACAAACAGGAACTGGTTTCGGGAGAATTTATGTGATGCTGTAAGAATTCTGCAAATGAATGCAGACTATGAGAACCAAGGGATTCTCCCATGGACATGTACCTATGACAGCATTAAGGTGCGAGGGAAGGGGAAGAGGTCATATGCATTCTCAGAAGATTTTGAAGATAAATCAGTTTAGAAGACATTGACCTCATCGTGCGAAGACATTCACTCATAGATAAGGAGTTGGTTCCAAATTTGTACGAATCCACAGATTAGTACAAGTGAGGAATCTAACTACTTTGTGAAGCATAAGTGAACATACTAGGCATAATATGAGATGCAGTATGAAGTGGATCCAACTTGTGTGAACAGAAACTGCTTGTGGAAGAAAGTGACGAATCTATAGGATCAAAGAGGCCGTAAAACGGAAGTTTTATTTACCACACAAGGAACTGCTAGATGTAGTGGAAGAGGAGGCCGAGCAGTTCGATCGTCCGTGCCCTAACTTGGCGACGGAGGACACCTACGGCGACGGCGGAGAAGACGATGTCCGCGGCCGGCGTGAAGACGGCATCGGAGAGGTCGCGGCAGCTAAGCGCTTCGTCGCCGGCGTCGTCGAGGGCTAGAGGTGGCACTAGGTGATAGAGGCAAAGGTGTCCCGATGTTTCGATGAGATGGTGGCTATCGTTTTCTGTGGGAGTCGACCTTGACGATCTGACTACGAACGTGCGAGACGTCGCGCCTTAGCAATCGCTAAACCAACTTCCCAGGGGTTATTGACCACGCCGGAGCACGATCAACCTAACCACGAGGGTCTGTTTCCTACGAGCAAACGAAGAACAACTAAAAAAACAGAGATTGCAATTTGGATATTGCGAATATAAGATGAAAGCTTTATTGATCAAGGTGGGGTTCTGTGACGTCTTGGTCTGGTCGTTGGACACAAACGAAGTACGAGAAGTTGCAGCTATGGCGAACTTTTAATCTAAACAAAACCCAAAGTCTGAACGACACCCTAAGGGCTGTATATATGGAGGAAGAGGGGGGGAATTTCGTGGCCCTTGAGGGTGGGGTCCGAAACCAACCCTAACTCTTGTTTCCCCACACATACGGACTCTAAAAATAGCCTATACTTAAGTATTTCGAAATTACATGGGCCTGGCCCATTAATAAGGTGACGCAGCACCTAGAATAGCCTATGGACGAATATTATGAAGTGGCATCTTGTATATTTCGTCCAAGGCTTCATGCAATCCTTATGGTGGCTTCAAAGTCCTGAAATTATCACTTGTAACTCCGTTCTTGATCCCCTTGCGCATGCCAGCAACTCCATGCGTGTTCTTGCTCCAATGTTCATCCTTCTCCAAACTAGGCCCTTCATTTGTAAGCAAAACAAATGTATCCAATTTAGGCAGCATCATATTCTCATGAACATTAGAATCATTACCAAGAAACGAAAGTACCTGGTAATTTAATTGGCGTGCGCGAGCTCTAGTAATTGGTCCAGTATATGTAACAGTAGGGGCTGTGGGTGTAACAATGGTATTGATGTCCTCATCATCCTCCCCTTCTTGAAATGAAGTCGACCTCGACGGAAACTCATCTTCCTCACCCAAATAAGGCTTCAAATCTGCAATGTTAAAAGTGGGACTAACCCCAAAATCTGCAGGTAGCTCAAGTTTATATGCATTATCATTTATTTTCTCTAACACCTTAAAAGGACCATCAGCACGTGGCATTAGCTTTGATTTGCGCAGATTAGGAAATCTATCTTTACGCAAATGTAACCAAACAAGATCTCCAGGTGCAAACACAACATGTTTTCTACCCTTATCTCCAACAAGTTTATATTTAGCATTCATACGCTCAATGTTTTCCTTAGTTAACTCATGCATTTTTAAAGTCAATTCAGAACGTTCTTTAGCATCAAAATTAACCTTCTCCAAAGATGGAAGAGGCAACAAATCAAAAGGTGCACGAGGTAGGAAACCATACACAATTTCAAAAGGGCACATCTTAGTAGTAGAATGCAATGAACGATTATAAACAAATTCAATATGAGGCAAGCATTCTTCCCACATTTTCCTATTATTCTTCAAAACAGCCCTAAGCAGAGTAGACAATGTTCTATTGACTACTTCAGTTTGTCCATCAGTTTGGGGGTGACAAGTAGTACTAAAAAGTAGTTTAGTCCCCAACTTAGCCCATAAACATCTCCAAAAGTGGCTAAGAAATTTAGTATCACGATCTGAAACAATAGTATTTGGCACACCATGCAAGCGAATAATTTCACGAAAGAACAAATCAGCAACATTAATAGCATCATCGCTTTTATGACATGGTATAAAGTGTGCCATTTTCGAGAATCTATCCACGACAACAAATATGCTATCCCTCCCCTTCTTTGTTCGAGGTAAACCTAAAACAAAGTCCCTAGATATATCCTCCCAAGGAACACTAGGTACAGGCAAAGGCATATATAAACCATGAGGATTGAGTCGTGACTTAGCTTTTTGACATGTAGTGCAGCGAGCAACAAAATGCTCAACATCCCGTCTCATCTTTGGCCAAAAGAAATGTGTAGCAAGTATATCCTTCGTCTTCTTCACGCCAAAGTGTCCCATTAATCCTCCTCCATGCGCCTCCTGCAACAACAAAAGACGAACCGAGCTAGCTGGAATGCATAGCTTGTTAGAACGAAACACAAATCCATCATTAACGACAAACTTGTTCCATGTTCTACCTTCTTTACAATTCTGTAATATATCTTTAAATTCAGCATCATGCACATATTGATCTTTGATGGTCTCCAAACCAAATATTTTAAAGTCAAGTTGTGAAAGCATAGTATAACGACGAGACAATGCATCAGCAATAAAATTTTCTTTACCCTTCTTGTCTTTATTGACATAAGGGAAAGTCTGAATGAATTCAACCCATTTAGCATGTCTACGGTTCAGTTTAGCTTGACTTTTAATGTGTTTCAAAGATTCATGATCAGAATGTATAACAAATTCTTTGGGCCACAAATAATGTTGCCATGTTTCTAAAGTCCGAACAAGAGCATATAATTATTTATCATAAGTAGAATAGTTCAGACTAGGCCCACTTAATTTTTCAGAAAAGTATGCAATAGGTTTGCCATCTTGTAATAACACACCTCCTAATCCAATTCCACTAGCATCACATTCAAGCTCAAAAGTCTTATTAAAAATCAGGAAGTTGGAGTAAAGGAGCATGTGTCAACTTATCTTTCAATACCGTGAAGCCTTCTTCCTGTGCGGTACCCCAAACAAAAGGCACATCCTTCTTTGTAAGCTCGTTGAGAGGTGCAGCAATGGTGCTGGAATCTCTCACAAAACACCTATAGAAACCAGCGAGGCCAAGGAAACTCCTCACTTGTGTGACCGTTTTGGGCTGCCGCCAACTCTCAATAGCTTCAATCTTGGCTTTATCAACTTCAATTCCCTGTGGAGTAACAACATAGCCAAGAAAAGATACTCGGTCGGTGCAAAAGGTGCACTTCCCAAGGTTACCAAACAAACGTGCATCACGTAGAGCGATAAAAACAACACGTAAATGTTCCAAATGTGCTTCCAAAGATTTGCTATAAATCAGTATATCATCAAAATAGACTACCACAAATCGTCCAATGAAAGCACGTAAAACTTCGTTCATTAATCTCATAAAAGTACTAGGCGCATTAGTTAACCCAAAAGGCACGACTAACCACTCATATAAAACAAACTTAGTTTTAAATGTTGTTTTCCATTCATCTCCCAATTTCATACGAATTTGATGGTATCCACTACGCAAATCAACTTTGGAGAATATTGTAGAGCCACTCAATTCATCGAGCATATCATCAAGCCTAGGAATAGGATGACGATAACGAATAGTAATATTATTAATGCCTCTACAATCAACACACATACGCGACGTACCATCCTTTTTAGGCACTAGTATAATAGGAACAACACAAGGACTAAGAGATTCGCGTATATAACCTTTGTCGAGCAGCTCCTGTAGTTGACGCATAATCTCCTTTGTCTCCTCTGGATTGGTACGGTATGGTGCACGGTTGGGTAGCGAAGCACCGGGAATTAAGTCAATTTGCTGCTCAATCCCTCGAATATGTGGTAATCCCGGTGGCACGTCTTGTGGAAAGACGTCAGCGAACTCCTGCAAAATGTTAGTGACAGCAGGGGGCAAAGAGGAAGGCACGTCCTCGAATGAAAATAATGCCTCTTTGCACACAAAAGCATAGCAAACAGATTTCCTAAAATCTAGCTCATCAATATCAGATTTGGTGGCAAGTAAACATGCACTTTTCAATTTAATTTCAGAAACAACATTAGATGGTTTATTATTAGGCTTCATTTGGTGCTCAAATTCTTTTGCCACAATCTTATTTTCACTCTTATTTGTCTCCTATTTTGCTTTATTAGCTCTATTAATATCATCTTTCAAAATGGAATCAAGAGTCATAGGAAGCAAAGTAATATTTTTATCGTTATAAACAAGAGTATACTGATTGTTTCTACCATGGTGTACAGAATTTTTATCAAATTACCATGGTCTACCAAGTAATAAGGAACATGCTTGCATAGGTACCACATCACAATCAACATAATCAGCATATGTAGAGATACTAAAATGCACACAAACAGTACGTGTTACCTTAACCTTGCCGCTGCTGTTGAACCATTGGATGTAG
The DNA here is from genome assembly GCF_003073215.2 of Triticum urartu. Lineage (NCBI taxonomy): Eukaryota > Viridiplantae > Streptophyta > Magnoliopsida > Poales > Poaceae > Triticum > Triticum urartu. The sequence goes on from NC_053022.1 coordinate 193,487,662, forward strand.
TAAGGATGTGGATGTGGTCTTGTGGTGAGAGATAGCTTCTCCACCATCTCCATGCTAGCCAAGTTGTTGCAACTCCCTCCATCTATGATCACGCGAACAGAATGTTCCTTCACAACTCCCTTTGTATGGAACAAATTATGCCTCTGATTTTGCTCAGCTTGTGTAACCTGCACACTCAAAAAACGTTGAGCAACTAAACATTCATACCTGTCAGCATCTTCAGGAGCCATGTATTGCGTCTCATGATAAGAATCGTCTCCACCGTGTTCGTCACGTGTAATAAGAGCCAAAGTCTCCTCATCATAGTCACTAGCGGACTCATAGCCACCATCCTAAGTAACAATCATCACACGCTTAGATGGGCATTCTCTCGCATAATGACCTCCACCCTTGCAACGTCGACAAATAATATCGTGTGTTTGTCCTGCTGATGCCATGGATGAAGAAGAGCTCTTTGCAGGCCCATAAGGTGTGCTCTTGCCAGATAGTGGTGATTGTGCCTGCTTTATTGTATCACGGTTGGAGGTGGCAGCCGACGGAGGCGCCGGTGTAGAAGAACGTGTGGAAGTAGATGATGCACGTGGTGTCCATGATGAAGGTCGACCTGCAGAAAAGTTAGTCCGCGCCAATGCCTGTCGATCCTGCACTTCACATTCAGCTTTACAAGCAATATGGAATAAACGAGTGATATTAGTATACTCCTTATACTCTAGAATCGTCTGAATCTCTCTATTTAATCCACCCATAAAACGTGCAAGCATAGTTTCATTCTCGTCAACAATACCACATCTAATCAGGCCAGTTTGTAATTCCTGGTAATATTCTTCTACAGAATTTTTCCCCTATCTTAAGCGCTGCAATTTTTGAAGTAATTCACGTTGATAATATGGTGGAACCCAACGAGTACGCATAGCAGTTTTCAAAGCAGTCCAAGTAGCCGGAATAGGATATAATCTACAATGCTGAGACCACAAAACACATGCAAAACTAGTGAATGCACAAACAGCAGCAGGAACACGTCTCTCCTCGGGATATTGTAAACATGTAAATCGTTGTTCAGTTTCTAACTCCCAAGTAAGATATATATCAGGAACATATCTACCCTCAAATGGTGGAATATTCAATTTTAGTTTAGGGAGATGGTCATGATCTCGTACCTGAGGGTGAGCCTACCATTGCCATTATTTGCATGTGGATGACCTGGTGGTTGCTGTGCTGGTGGTGGCACGTAGTTCTGATTTTGATCAACCTCATCCTCATAATCTCCCACATAATCCTCCTCCTCCACATCAGCAGTAGGAGCCACAGAAGTATCAACAGCAGCACCAGCAGTTTGGCCCGACTGAAGAGGGACACGGCTCGCTCGGCGAAGGGCTGTTTCCCGACGTCGAGGTAGTCGGTGTTGTTGCTGTTGTTGCAGAGGTGCGGCAGGAGCAGCCGGTGGTGGTGGTGGAAAACGCGAAAGCAATTCAGCAAACTTGTTATTGAGCTTTGTTTCAAACGTCTTCTCCATGCCATCTATCTTCTCCATGACCTCTTCAAATCTATTTAGCACATCTTGCCCCTGTCCACTCATCATTTGTTGAAACTTATCATGAAGCTCCTTGTTCGTCAAGTTCTCCCAGTCAGTCTCGTTGGCTTGTGGTCCTGGCATGGTTAGCAGCAATAGAAACACACAAGAATATGATCCTACAGACTACTAAGAAGTGGTGGTGGTGGCGGGTGTCACAAATCCGTCAAGCAAATCTCAAATTCTTACCAGTTCTTACCCAGCAGCAGGCGGTGATCGGCAACCGATGTAGTCAAAACTCTCAAAAGCTTGGATAGAGCGATTGCCAGGGAGAGTCAAACGCACGACGTAGATGTATGTGGAGCTGGGAAGGCTTATAGTATGGTAGCAAAAAGGGTCAGCAATAATCAATTCAGAGATGGAAAGTTGAATAAAAGCTCAACGATGGTACTGTGCTGGTCCTAGGCTAGACCGTGCTAGAGACGCGAGCCTGGAACACTAACAAAATCACGGCGCTACATGTAAATAAGGGAAAAGCACACTCTGGAACTCTTTTTTTCTCTCTTTTTTTGCGCTCCTCTTTTTTTTGCGAAAAATCACTATAATGGCGAGTGTCTCAAAACTCTTCCCTCGTCAAACTGATAGGATGGGCACGAAATTTTTTTTCACTTTTTTTTCAGAAATCAGGGCAGCGACGATGAAAAAGTGCGACAAAAAATCACTATGAGGGCACGTGGCTCAAAAGACTCAGAAAAGCCTAAAAATAGGATAGGGAAAAAATATTTTTGCCCGTGAAAATTTTGGCCTAAAAACTGCCCGGGGGTCTCCAGACTCTTTTTTTTCGAGACCTACGCAGGCAAGGAAACACGAATCAGAATTTAGATTGATCTCAAAAACAAACCTAATATGAGAAGAACTCGGATTGGTGGTGGATATATGGTTGTGGTATATGGCAGCGGTGGTGGTATATGGTAGCAGTGGTGGTATATGGATACAGATTGGTGGTGGTATATGGATACAGACTGGTGGTGGTATATGGATACGGATTCAGAGCGGTGGCGGATAAGCAATGGTGGTAGATGGCAAGGCGATGATGATGGTGCGGCGGCGGCGTGACAACTTATGACCAGAACTCGAAACTCTAAAAGACTAGACTCTAACCAGCAACTTGACATGACGATGCAACCGCAAATTCAACAAAGAAAAAGCCCTAAAAAGATTATGCAAAGGCTCAGATTGGTTTGGATATGATGAACTAACCCTAATTTTTTTTGTGGCTTTTTCGTGGACTGTAGGTATGAAGAACAGACTCGATCTAATCTACGAAAAACTGTAAAATCTCACTGAGCAACCTAGAAATCTGATACCACTTGATAGAGGCAAAGGTGTCCCGATGTTTCGATGAGATGGTGGCTATCGTTTTCTGTGGGAGTCGACCTTGACGATCCTACTACGAACGTGCGAGACGTCACGCCTTAGCAATCGCTAAACCAACTTTCGAGGGGTTATTGACCACGCCGGAGCACGGTCAACCTGACCACGAGGGTCTGTTTCCTGCGAGCAAACGAAGAACAAGCAAGAAACTGAGATTGCAATCTGGATATTGCGAATATAAGATGAAAGCTTTATTGATCAAGGTGGGGTTCTGTGACATCTTGGTCTGGTCGTTGGACACAAACGAAGTACAATAAGTTGCAGCTATGGCGAACTTTTAAGCTAAACAAAACCCAAAGTCTAAACGATGCCCTAAGGGCTGTATATATGGAGGAAGAGGGGGGGAATTTCGTGGCCCTTGAGGGTGGGGTTTGAAACCAACCCTAACTCTTGTTTCCCCACACATACGTACTCTAAAGATAGCCTATACTTAAGTATTTCGAAATTATATGGGCCTGGCCCATTAATAAGGTGACGCAACAGCTAGAATAGCCTATGGACGAATATTATGAAGTGGCATCTTGTATATTTCGTCCAAGGCTTCATGCACTCCTTATGGCGGCTTCAAAGTCCTGAAATCATCACTTGTAACTCCGTTCTTGATCCCCTTGCGCATGCCATCAACTCCATGTGTGTTCTTGCTCCAATGTTCATCCTTCTCCAAGCTAGGCCCTTCATTTGTAAGAAAAACAAATGTATCCAATTTAGGCAGCATCATAATCTCATGAACATTAGAATCATTACCAAGAAACGAAAGTACCTGGTAATTTAATTGGCGTGCGCGAGCTCTAGTAATTTGTCCAGTATATGTAACAGTAGGGGCTGTGGGTGTAACAATGGTATTGATGTCCTCATCACTAGGGTTCGTGCGAGAGCGGAAGAAAGGATAATGACTGTGGTAAGGTGTGTATTTATAGGGATAGGGACGGCACAGCGTTATTACATAGGTGCTCCTGGCGATTCACATCTGAAGAGCACGTGGCCATCATGCAACATATCGGAGGTTGTTCCACGTTCCCACGCACGCCTGGATTGTCGGGTGGTCGTTCCCACTTCTCCGGGTTTCAGGTGAAGGAATTAGCATTGAAAACAGACTTAATGTTTGTCTCTGTATCTTCTGCTGACAAGGACGCAGAGAAGATATTCGACAGTTTCAATAGAATGCATATGATTTGGAGAGATAGAGTTTGAGATAGAAAGCATAGAGAGGTTAGGGTCCGATTACATTCACTTAGTTCAAAAGATTCAACAAGAAGACATAGCTATAAGTGAATGCTGTAGAGGACAAAACACTAGTATATATATATGATCAACATAATGAAGATAATCATGAAGACATGTTGAGATTGAAGCCAAATCAAATGTGAAGATACAGCAAATGTAACACCATGGGTAAAACACTTCAAACAGATGAATTTTGTGGTGGCGTTACCCACCGTATAGGAAGTATTAGATCCAGACACGGCGCACAATTATCATGGCGCTCCAAAGTCAAATTCCACATTAATGTATTCCCACTTAGAATGTATGTCTTCATTGATTGAAGATATACTTTACTTCGTGTGTTGCACATCTAAATCATCAATATGCATAAATGTTAGGATGTGTGCCTGATCACAGGACATTTGAGGATACCAAGATATTTAGCTCACACCGTAACTTGCAAAATCTCTTCTCATCCAAGGGCTTGGTGAAGATATCTGCCAATTTCTCTTCAGTGTTGACGTGTATGATATCAATATCTTCCTTCACAACATGATCTCTGAGAAAGTGATGATGAATTTCAATGTGCTTTGTCTTCGAGTGCTGAACTGGGCTGTTGGCAATCTTGATGGCGCTTTCGTTGTCACAGTAGAGTGGCACTTGCTTCAGATGAATGCCATAGTCTTTGAGGGTTTGCTTCATCCACAGAAGCTGAGCGCAGCAAGATCCAGCAGCAATGTATTCAGATTGAGTAGTGGAGAGAGATACACAGTTCTGCTTCTTTGAAGACCAACATACAAGTGATCGTCACAGAAAATGACATGTGCCTGATGTAGAGTTGCGATCCACCTTGTAACCAGCATAATCAGCATCCGAGAATCCAACCAGATCAAACTCTGAGCCCTTTGGATACCATAATCCTAGAGTTGGGGTGTAAGCCAAATATCGAAGAATTCGCTTCACAGCTAAGTGATGCGATTCCTTTGGTGCCGCTTGGAATCGAGCACACATGCAAACACTAAGCATAATATCTGGCCTAGATGCACATAGATAAAGTAAAGAACCAATCATGGAGCGGTATACCTTTTGATCGAACTCTTTACCATTGTCGTCGGGACCCAGATGATGTTTGGCTAGCATTGGCGTCGTGAAGCCTTTGCAGTCTTGCATACCAAACTTCTTCAGGCAATCTTTGAGATACTTCTCTTGAGATATAAAGATGCTGTTGCGTTGCTGACGTATTTGAAGACCAAGGAAGAACTTTAGCTCACCCATCATGGACATCTGATATTGCTCTTGCATCATATATCCAAACTCTTCACTGTATTTCTGATTGGTGCAGCCGAAGATAATGTCATCCACATATATTTGGCACACAAACAGTTCACCATCATATGTCTTCGTGAAGAGAGTGGGGTCGAGGGAACCAGATTTGAAGCCTTTGCTCTTCAGGAAGTCTTTGAGTGTGTCATACCAAGCCCGAGGGGCTTGTTTGAGGCCATACAGTGCCTTGTTGAGCTTGTATACCATGTCAGGATGTTTTGGATCTTCAAAGCCAGGTGGTTGTGCGACATACACTTCTTCTTCAATCTTGCCATTGAGAAAAGCGCTCTTCACATCCATTTGATACAGAAGTATGTTATGATGATTTGCATAGGCCAGCAGTATGCGTATGGCTTCAAGTCTAGCCACAGGAGAAAATGTTTCATCGAAGTCAATCCCTTCAACTTGAGTGTATCCTTGAGCAACGAGACGAGCTTTGTTTCTGACAACTTGACCATGCTCATCTTGCTTGTTGCGATATATCTATTTGGTGCCTATTATATTGTGCTTCTGAGGATCAGGATGCTTAACCAGTTCGCATACATTATTCAGCTCAAACTGTTGAAGCTCTTCTTGCATAGATTGAATCCATTCAGGTTCCATGAAGGCTTCTTCAACTTTCTTGGGTTCTATTATTGAGACGAATGCAAAGTGCCCACAAAAATTTTCTAGCTGTGTTGCCCTTGAACGAGTGAGTGGACCTGGTGCATTGATGCTATCGATTATTCTCACAATCTGCACTTCATTTGCAACACGAGGATGTACAGGACGAAGATTTTGCTCTTGCTGATCATTATCATTGTTAGAGGGATTGTCTTCAGGCTGAGCATTGTCTTCAGGCTGATCAGGTGCGGAGATGATAAGTTCTTCTTCAGGTTGAGCTTCAGAAGGTATGATTTCTCCAGTTCCCATAAGTTTGTTTGATTCACTGGATGGAACTTCATCTAGCACATTTGGCAGTTGCTCTCTTTGTGAGCCGTTAGTTTCATCGAACCGCACATCCACTGTTTCAACCACTTTGTAATGAAAGAGATTGAAGACTCTGTAGGAGTGCGAATCCTTTCCATATCCAAGCATAAAACCTCATGTGCTTTGGGTGCAAATTTTGAAGTGTGATGTGGATCCTTGATCCAGCACTTGGCGCCAAATACTCTGAAGTAACTGACATTTGGCTTCTTGCCAATAAGGAGTTCATAGGATGTCTTGTTCAGAAGCTTGTGAAGATAAACACGGTTGATGATATGTCATGCAGTGTCAATGGCTTCAGGCCAGAATTTTCTTGGAGTCTTGTATTCATCAAGCATCGTCCGAGCCATCTCAATAAGTGTTCTCTTCTTGCGTTCGACGACGCCATTCTGTTGTGGCGTGTACGGAGCTGAGAATTCATGTGTGATGCCCAAAGTATCAAGATATGTATCGAGGCCAGTGTTCTTGAATTCAGTGCCATTATCACTTCTGATGTGCTTTATCTTGGCGCCATAGTTGTTCATTGCTCGATTGGCGAAGCGTCTGAAGACATCCTGCACTTCAGTCTTGTAAAGGATTATATGCACCCAAGTATATCTTGAATAATCATCAACAATGACAAAGCCATAGAGACAAAGCAGTAGTAGTAAGAGTTGAGTAATGAGTGGGACCGAAAAGATCCATGTGCAGCACTTCGAAGGGTTGAGTTGTTGTCATGATTGTCTTCGAGGGATGCTTGGCCCTCGTCATCTTTCCTGGTTCACAGGCACCGCATAAGTGATCCTTCTTGAACTTGACGCCCTCGATGCCTATGAAATGCTTTTTCCTTGCAAGGGCGTGGAGGTTCCTCATGCCAGCATGCCCTAGCCTTCGATGCCAGAGCCAGCATTCAGAAGCTTTTGCTAGAAGACATACTGCAAGTTGTGGTCCTGCTGAGAAATCTACAACATACAAATCATCTTTTCGATACCCTTCAAACACTAGAGACTTGTCAGATTCCATTAGTACAAGGCAACGATATTTTCCAAACATCACAATCATGTTTAAATCACAAAGCATTGAGACAGACATTAAGTTGAAACCAAGGGATTCAACAAGCATGACTTTATCCATGTGTTGATCCTTTGAGATTGCAACTCTACCTAGACCCAATACCTTGCTTTTACAAATGTCAGCAAATGTGATGTGACTTTTGTCTGATGGACGTAAAGTTGAGTCCATGAGAAGGCTTCGCTTGCCAGTCATGTGATTTGTACACCCACTATCAACAATCCATTCTGAAGCAGCTGGTGTCGTACCCTACAGTGCAGTTAGGGGGATAGGCTTCACGAAGAGAATTGTGAAGTAAAAACATTTGACGAACCAGTGGATTATTAAAGCTTAGATTAAGATTAGGACTGATAGGGCAGGTTGCAAGCGATTCAGAAACAAAGTACATAGTAAGACCATTTGGGCATTTGATCTTGCGCCCTCAAGATGTTTAAGGTCCCCAACAATAGTGTCAGACGATTTTGGTTTTCGGCTGGAGACCTTTTCCTGCAAAAGAGAGTTAAGCTTTCTTAGCCACCCACATCTTCAGGGGTGGCTTCGAAGCAATAAGTCTAAGTGCAGCATCTGAGAACTTTGGCTTTGGAGCCCTAGCAAAAAGTCTTGCAGGTGGACAATAGTATTCATAAGAATAAGCATAATAGTTCTTGGTCTTATGAACATGGCGGTTTGATGAACCGCGCTCATATTCATAGGCCTGAGTATGGCTTCCCTGCAAAACATTTGCGTTAGTGTGACTCAGGTGAGTCCTCTGTCTGTATGAAGCCTTTGGACCGTATGAGGCCTGTGGTCTGGAGTTTGTCTTCTTCACCTGTGGTGTCATGATGACATTCACAGGAAGATTCTCCAAACACCTTTTCGGCACCCAGATCTTCTTCATAGGCGGTCCATTCCTGCAGTTAGTACCAATATACCTGGCAAACACTTCACCATTCTGATTCTTAAACAGTTTATAGTTTGCATCAAAGGATTCATCAATAACAATGGGGTTAGCACAAGTGAAGCCACATAGAGTGGATGGATCTGCTGAAGGTTCCTTTGCAGCAACCCATGTGGTTTTGGGGTACTGCTCAGGTTTCTAGTAAGAGCCATCAGCATTCATTTTCCTTATGAACCCAACACCCTCTTTCCTAGGGTCTCAGTTCAAGATCTACCTTTTGAGGACATCACATAGTGTCTGATGCCATTTGAGACTTTTCTACATCCCTATTTCAAGCAGTGTCTTCAACCTAGCATTCTCATCAGCAATAGCAGTGGTGTCCTCAGCAGAGGGGTTAGTTTCCACATCAACAGTTGAAGATATTGCAACAGTAGCAGCAGTAGAACATTCAGCAACAGAAGTAGCGTTATCACGCTCAATACATTTAAGACATGGTGGTTCAAATCCTTCCTGAGCTGAACTGATCTGTTCGGCGCGAAGTGAATCGTTTTCTTTTTGAAGATGTTCATGAGTCGCTCTCAATTTATCAAGATCTTGCTTCCTTTGAAGATAATCATATGAAAGCCTTTCATGAGCTGTTGAGAGCGTTTCATGATGACTTTCAAGTTCCTCATACTTAACGTGAAGATTTTTTATGTCTTCAATTAAGGACTGAGATCGAGTCATTTCAGCGTCTAACAGATCATCGCTTTTGTCTAACAGTTTTTGAATGTGTTCCATGGTTTTCTATTGTTCAGTTGCAATTTTAGCAAGTGTTTTGTAGCTGGGTTTGGAAACACAATCAGAGTCATCGTCACTAGATGTTTGATAGTGAGTAGTGCGTGTGTTTACCTTGGCACCACGAGCAGTAGGAAGGAGTGGAGTAGTCCTTGTCATTTGCATCGGTGTCAGCGATGAAGTCATTTTCTTCAGTGTTGAAGATGGACTTGGCAACGTATGCTGTAGCCAGACTTCCAATGCCAGAATCGGACTCCTCCTCAGACTCCACCTCCGCCTCCTCAGATGCGGACTCATCCTCAGAGTCCATTTCTTTGCCAACAAACGCACGTGCCTTGCCAGATGAGCTCTTCTTGTGTGATGAAGACTTGGAGGAAGACTTGGAAGAAGATTTTGAGTATTTCTTCTTCTTCTTGTTGTCAAAGTCATACTCCTTGCTCTTCTTCTTGTTCTTGTTCTCATTATCCCACTGTGGACACTCAGAGATGTAGTGGCCAGGTTTCTTGCACTTGTGACATGTTCTCTTCTTGTAGTCATGAGCAGAAGCTTCATCATTCCTTGAGCTTGATTGTGAAGACTTTCTGAAGCCTTTCTTCTTGGTGAATTTTTGGAACTTCTTCACAAGCATAGCAAGCTCCCTTCGAATGTCTTCAGGATCATCAGAACTGCTGTCAGACTCTTCTTCAGATGAGGAGACAGCCTTTGCCTTCAAGGCATGAGTTCGCCCATAGTTGGGACCGTAGATGTCTCTTTCCTCAGAAAGCTGAAACTCGTGTGTGTTGAGCCTTTCAAGTATGTCAGACGGATCGAGTGTCTTGAAATCAGGATGTTCTTGAATCATCAGGGCTAGGGTGTCAAACGAACTGTCAAGTGATCTCAGGAGTGTCTTGACGGCTTCATGCTTGGTGATCTCAATAGCGCCGAGGGCTTGAAGCTCATTTGTGATGTCAGTGAGTCGATCGAACATGAGCTGGACATTCTCATTGTCATTTCTCTTGAAGCGGTTGAAGAGGTTGCGAAGGACACTGATTCTCTGATCTCTCTGGGTTGAGACGCCTTCGTTGACCTTGGATAGCCAGTCCCAGACTAGCTTAGATGTTTCCAGAGCACTCACGCGGCCATACTGTTCTTTGGTTAGATGACCACAGATGATATTCTTGGCAGTAGAGTCTAGTTGAACCAACTTCTTGACATCAGCGGCAGTGAAACCTTCTCCAGCCTTGGGAACGCCGTTCTTGACGACATACCATAGGTCGACATCAATGGCTTCAAGATGCATGCGCATCTTATTCTTCTAGTAGGGATATTCGGTTCCATCGAAGACGGGGCACGCAGTGGAGACTTTAATTATCCTTGCAGTCGACATAGCTAAAACTCCAGGTGGTTAATCCGAATCACACAGAACAAGGGAGTACCTTGCTCTGATACCCATTGAAAGTGCTAGTGATCGACTAGATGGGGGGTGAATAGGCATTTTTAGGGAAGTCTTCAAAACATGTTAGTTTCAAAGACAAACGATAGAAATAAACCTATTATCATGCAGCGGAAGGTAGACTACACTAGGCAAACCATAGTCATGTATTCAATGAAGTGAAAGCACAATGACAAATAGCAGCTAGGCAGTAAGGATCAGGTAGGAAGATGTTAAGAAGCCAATCAGTACACGTAATCACTTAGTGAAGTCAAATGGTGATGCTATCGTACAATGACTTCACAAGAAGCAACAGTAAGTAAGGGAAGGGAAGGATGAAACCAGTGACTCGTTGAAGACAATGATTTGTTGGACCAGTTCCAGTTGCTGTGACAACTGTACGTCTGGTTAGGGAGGCTGAGATTCAACTCAGAAGACCACGTCTTCACCTTATTCCCCTTGAGCTAAGGACACCCAGTCCTCGCCCAATTACTCTGGTAAATCTTCAAGGTAGACTTCCAAACCTTCACAGACTTCGTTCACCGGCGATCCACAATGACTCTTGGATGCTCAGAACGCGACGCCTAACCGGCTGGAGGATTCACAGTCCTCAAGTGTAATAAGTCTTCAGATCACACAGACAAGAACACTTAAGTGATGCCTAACACTCTTTGGCTCTGGGTGGTTAGGGATTTATCCTCTTAAGGAATTCTCTCTCAAAGGCTTCGAGGTGGGTTGCTCTCAAACGACAAAAGCTGTACTTTAACTCTGAGCAGCCAACCGTTTATGGTTGTAGGGGGTGGGCTATTTATAGCCACTAGGAAACCCGACCTGATTTGTACGAAATGACCCTGGGTGACTAAGGAACTGACACGTGTTCCAACGGTCAGATTTCAAACACACACGGCAACTTTACTTGGGCTACAAGCAAAGCTGACTTGTCCAACTCTGAACAAGATTCCCTCTCATAGTCTTCACTCGAAGACATAGGATTTTGGTTAAGCATCACTTCAGTCATTCTGACTGGTTTTCTTGGACCCCACTTAACAGTACGGTAGTTCCTATGACTCAACAAGGAAGAAAAAGAACTACGAAAGATCTAAGTCTTCGCGCTCCATAGTGTTCATGCGATGTCTTCTCTTGTCATAGTCTTCAAGGTGAATGTCTTCACTTACCACCTTTGACTTCAATGTCTTCATACATTTTTAGGGGTCATCTCTGGAAGGAAAACCAAATCACTGGGGGACTTCTACCTGTGTTATCCTGCAATTCTCACAAACACATTAGTCCCTCAACTAGGTTTGTCGTCAATACTCCAAAACCAACTAGGGGTGGCACTAGATGCACTTACAGTACGGTACATTGTCAACGTCCGTACCTACATCAGCTACATCTCAGCAACAAGGTAACAGTAAAGGTATTGATGATATAACTTCACATGAGAATGATCCATGCCTACTTGCCTTGAATACATCATGTGTTGAGTTACCTGTTGATTTGAGCACACCACCTGTTTTAGAGAATCTTGTTGCTGTCATGAATGCGTCATGTGATCAAACAACTGAAATATCAACAATTTTGAGTGCACCCATTGAATTAACTATTGATGCAAAAGAACCAATGTTTAATCATTTTGATATGACCTCTAATCTTGATGATGATTCTGTGTCCAATGACTTATTGCATGTTTGCTTATTTAAGCATGTTGTAGCATGTAAATTTGATGCAAGTAAGGTTTATTCATTAAAGATAGGATGGTTTAATGATGAACATTGCCAATCTTTTGAAATGAATAAAACCATCACTTATATGTGCAAACTGAGTTGTAATATTTTCATGCCTTCTAGTTCTTGTGATAATTTTTTGGTTTTAGATTTTATGAACTATGAAAGTTACTCATGTATACATGTTTCATATGTGCAAAAATCAAGGGAATTTAAAATGGATGACATATACATATACAACATGTACACCTTGTCTCTTTTGTTAGCCACATTTCAGATTAAGCAACGCCGAGGACGGCTTTGTTTTCAAGAAGGGGATGATGATGAGGACATGACTACCTTGGATACGAGCAAAAATATTGCATACATGCATATTTGTCAGGTGATTTCTAATGCAAACTATTCAATAATCTATTTGTGTTATCCAGAACAAAAATACTTCAAACACTTTTGTGTTTTATCTAATTGCAGGTGTATGGGACATTTGTACAATCCACATATGAAGATAAGGGAAAAGAAGAAGTTTAGGTTATGTTCGAAAAGTCCTCTCACGTCACTTTTGGGCCAAGAGAAGATAGAGTCCAAGTCCCTCACGTTCTGGATTCATATTCGGACTTCACAGACATACATGACTCAAAACGCCAACAACTTTTTCATACGGACTCCGAATTGGGTGATTCTTTTTTTTGGAAACTAGATTTCATGCTATTTCTTACCCAATTGGATTCACCTTCAAATTCGTCCGGAGTGTTGAGTTATGGACGAAACAATATGACGCTGCAGCAGAATCCGAGTCAAACTACAAGCCCAAAGGTGTTGCATCACCTCCACTTGGGCCCATGAGCCTTGTATGACCTAGCGTTAGTTTTAGTCTGCCTTGGGACGTCCTCCCACCTCCTTGGCCACCACCCCTTGCTCCTATATAAGTAGATCCATCTAGTAGTTTTTTCCTTGGGATTTTTTAGTTAAAAGTTAGCCATTGCAACTTCGTGTACTTCGTTTGTGTCCAACGACCAGACCAAGACCGCTTACGGATCCCCACCATTATCAATACTTCATATATATTTGCAATATTCAGATTGCTTTATTATATTCTTGCTCGTTCTTCGATTGCTCGCGGGAATAGACCTTCGTGGTCAGGCTGACCGTGGTTTCGGCATCGTCAGTAACCTCAAGAGATTGGTTTAGCGATTGCTAAGGCGGAACATCGTGCACGTTTGTAGTCGTATCGTCAAAGTCGTCTCCACCAAATCGATAGTTATCATCTCATTTAAAGATCAGGACACCCTCTCCTCTATCAAGTTGATGTAGGGTGGAACCCTAATCGCCCGATCTTTCACGAAAGCAGCGGATCCCGCTGATAGGGGCAAAGGTGTCCCGTCTTTTGATGAGATGGTGGCTATCGTTTTGGAGGAAGTCGACTTTGACGATCCGACTACGAACGTGCAAGGATGTCGCGCCTTAGCAATCTCTAAACCAACTCCGAGAGGTTATTGACCTCGCCGGAGCACGATCAACCTGACCACGAAGGTCTGATTCCTGTAGGCAAACGAAGAACAAGCAAGAAACTGAGATTGCAATCTGGATATTGCGAATATAAGATGAAAGCTTCATTGATCAAGGTGGGGTTTTGTGACGTCTTGGTCTGGTCGTTGGACACAAACGAAGAACGCGAAGTTGCAGCTATGGTGAACTTTTAATCTAAACAAAACCCAAAGTCTAAAGATGCCCTAAGGGCTATATATATGGAGGAGAGAGGGGGAATTTCGTGGCCCTTGGTGGAGGGGTCCGAAACCAACCCTAACTCTTGTTTCCCCACACATACGGACTCTAAAAACAGCCTATACTCAAGCACTAGAAGAAATATGTCAACTTGTGACCACCACTATTGGTCACTGAATGGTCACAAATTTCCATTTGTGACCTTTTTGTGACCAAAAACATAAGGTCAAAAGCTGGCCTTCATAAACTGACTATAGCAACCTTTCTTCTGGAATGGTTGTAGACGTTTATGACCAAAATATGTCTACTGTGGCATTTTGGTCACTAGCAACCTCCCCAGGCCACGTAGGCATCCAGCGTGGCAATCTGATATGGCACAAGATTCAGCCCGGTCCAATTCGGTGTTTATATGGGCCGAGCCCATTAATTCAGCCTTTTTAGTATTTATTTTTTTTCTGTAAGTTACACGGGCCAAGCCCATTTCAGCCTTTTATTTATTTCTGGGCCAGGGCCTTTTAACATTGTTTGGGCCATTATATTTTGGAGCTAGTCCCACTTGTCATCTTCTCACACATTGGGCCCACTTGACAGAAAATTCAAAACTGCTTAGATTATTTTCATAAGTGAATCCCACAAGTTAGGTTTCCATTCCACACGTTTTCAAATCACTTACATAATCAATATTTCAAACAGAACAGTACAAACGTAGTTCATCAAATAAAACTAAGTCTACTACAATCTATATATAGTTATTACAACCCAGATATGCCTACTATTACAATATTACAATATTTACATTCTATTACAATCAAATAGAAGAGACGACTCTTTGCTGAGTAGAGCTATATGGTTTCGAACTTGAAATTTTGTAGAACTGGAGCTCCTGAACACAAAGACAAACATCATTAGAGATTAGAGTGTACACATTTGGCATATCCTTGAAGGAACAATTATCATAACAGGAACACAAGAGAGGGCTGTTGATTTTGAAGAGAACTAAATCAGAGCACTACTAATGCTATTCTATTATAATTCAAAGGTACATAAAACTAACCACCAATCCAATGCAAAAAATTGCATGTACAGATCCAAAAAAATGTATCATCTATTCAGCTGTGAATGTACAGGTTTGTGTTTTAAGAAAATAGTGTATATACAGATCCAACCCAAATAAACTTTAAACAATTTTGTTATTTCCTATGAATTTACAATACTTCTCTATGCTTTTTGCAGAAAACCACTTGGCCTCTTGAGAACAAATGACAGGGTGCAACATAAGATTTATCCATTGCGCTGATATTATCAGCCATGGAGTAAGTATCCTACAAGCAGCAGATAGTGAACCTAGGTGCGCAGAAGCTTGAACTGAAGTAAACATAGAAAAGAATCTGACCATACTAAACATGCATGTGGGAAGAATGAAATTTGAATCCCATGGTAACTCTTTATCTAGCATGTACTCCTCACAAATGTTTCTACATAATTTTTATAGCATTCATCATACAATGCAAAACTCCATCCTACTTCCAAAGCAACATTCCCAGAGTGGAACATCAGGATGGTTATACACGTTGTGAGGTGATGCCAACACGAAAAGAGCAGAACAACTGAAAGGAAATCAGGCTGCACACAGTACCTGGCGCTGGGGGTGGCATGGCGGTGATGGCTCGGCACATGGCGCCGCACACGCTGGGTGCCCTGACGGGTAGGCCAGCACCCTTGGGCAACGGTGGCACACAATTTGGCTCTGCATACCTGCAATCGAAGCACATAAGAAAGAGGAGCAACGGTGTAACGGGCAAGGCATTCGAGGTTGCGTCAATACAGTACCAGCAATCAACGAAATGTACCAAAAATAAATCTGATCGTTTGTCCGACCATGGACCCGACATCGCTGGCCAGACCCCGCGGCCAACACTATGCAAAAACTATCAGCACACATGCAGCAGGCAAAAACAGAATCCAAGAGGGACTGCAATCAATTAATATAACACAATCATATATGTTTATGCTCTTGTTCAGAGTACTACTGACTGACCCCAAAACAAAGCATCACAACAAAGTACTTCAACATGAGATCTGATGCATCATGAACATTATGTGGCAAATCGGTACCAGAAAAGGGGACAGAAGACTAAATACTCATGGAACTAGCTGCGTAATAGGTGGCTAGTCGGAACCAAACAGGTTGCCAAGCCATTTCTGGAAAATATATTAGCTTATCATACCGGTTCAGACACAAGCAAGGTAACCATCAGAGATAGAACGAATCACAAATAAACCAATCATGGAAACTAACTAAACGGCTGTATTCATCCTTGTATATATGCCAACTGATCAATCCAATGGCATCAACAGTATGTACCTTTGCCTGCACAAGTAAGTATCTCTGCATCATTACTAGGATAATGGCATCATCCACAATGCTGTAAATCTTTTGAATTTTTGCATATGCAGGCAGAAGCCCCAAGTCAACATTAACCTAGCAAAATCTGTTGAATTTTTGCATGTGAGATCTATTGGCTTGTATTGCCATTAGCAGCAGAACAACTCAACTTAACCCAGCCTTGTTTAAGTGACTAATATAAATGTGAAAACTAGGATAATGGCATCATCCACAATGCTGTAAATAAAATGGCAAGCCACCAAAATGACAAACAGGAAGTAAGCTACATGAACTAGCCCTCCTGCCACCCACACGTGCATCCACCAAAATTATAAGGTTGTTCATACAAGGAACAAAATTAACAAAAAAATAGTGTGGATGACATTAAAAATGAGGACTAATCACAAAAGAGGCTAGCTAGGTGCCAGCTCAAAACTTCAAATGATCTTAGATAAACAGTAACATCATTAAAAATGAGGACTAATCACAAAAGAGGCTAGACAATAATATGCTCAGAAGTATGGATACAACTATACAACAGTTGGGGCACACACTTGTATGAAATCAAATAGTAGCATTTTAACAACAATGATTACCATTTAAAATGAGATGTCATAGGTTCTGGCTCAAGGTTTGTAACATGTCAGGTTGATGCATTAATCTAGCATAAGCACATTAGAAACCACAGTTATAATGCAGATTATACAATACAACCTAACACGATATGGAACAAACTACAACCTAGGAAAATCAACTATAGCATAAGCATGTCAAGAGTTTTGCGACTCATGAAGATACATCTATGCACAAAGGCAACACATAACAGGAATAGATTCATCTTTTTTTCTTATTATATTCCAATGAACTCAAATAATGAATATACCAGTTTAGCGGCTTTTAGGCTTACTGATTACATATTTTTATAGTACGATGCGATAAATTGTCTGGTTATAATTACATATACCAGTTTAGTGTTATTATTAACTTGATGGTGGCATCTTCCAGTAGGGTACAGATTTCACACAAGACATGAAAAACTAGTCAGTTTAGTGGGCTGCTGTTGGGTGGAAGAAGCTTTGGCGGGCTGCTGCTTGTCCTGGTTCTCATTGAAACAGCCCAGCCACGCGAAATCCTCAACTGACTTGACATGAGCCTGCAAAGGAAGACGGATAAAAACCCTAACGGCTCAAGCAGATCAAGCAGATCAAAGACCTGGTGTCCTGCACCACCTGGTACGACGACACCCAGACGGCACCGCCGACGGACGCCACGAACCGGAGGATCTCCTCCATGGCGATGGTGACCAGGCCCGGCTGCTCCTGCGACCCTTGAGACAGACAGGCACAGAGCAGGAACAATGTTCAGACACTCAAAATTATAGATGTGTCCATACTGACTGATGCATATGGTCTCTCTGAAATGGCAAGGATGGTGGGCGCGTTGTGTGCGTACCTTGAAGAGGTGGTCCTTGGCGGCGGCGGTGCCGCAGGCCACGACGCATGCGTTGCCGGTGGTGGCGGTCTGGGTCTGCAGGTGGTTGGCGAGGATGGGCTGCAGCTCGTGGAGGAAGATGGCGGTGAGGCCGGCGAGCGTGACCCCGGCGTGGTCAGTGACGCGGAAGACCTTGCGCTGGTCTGGAAGATCCCTGCCGGCGGTGGAGGCGGGGTCTTGGACTTGGGCGGCGGAGGCGCCTACCCTGCCGGCGCTCGATCTGGAAGATCCCAGCGCCATGTGAGATGCGGTGAGGGAGGAGGGAAACGATGGTGGTAGAGCACGGAGACGGCCGTCCTTGAGGAGGACATGGGCGTCAACCGCGAGGACGATGGAGATGGATCGATCTGGGAGCGCCGCTGCTCGATCTGGTGCGTGGATGCAACGTACGCTGCCTCCCCTTCTCGATCTGGAGGTGGATTCACCATGGCGGAGGGTGGGGGGGAGGAGGAGAGGACGGTGGCTAAGCGGAATGCAGGGGAAGGCGGAGGACGGCGGCGCGTCGGGGGAGAGAGAGCGGCCGCATCGGGAGGGAGGGAGGGAAGACGGAGAATGGGTGCGTCAGGATCGAGGAGGGTGGGTGGGGGTGGCATCGGCGGGTATCGAGGAGGGTGGGTGGGTGGGTTAGGGTTTTTGTTACTCGGGAGAAGCTCCACCGTTGGATGGGTGCGCGATAGACGGCTCATATTGCGTCCAATCAGATGATCCGCGTGAAGGTGATTCCTCACGTCTCATTGGTCGGCTGTCTCGCGCTTGAATTTCAAAAAATTGGACTCAAATCTCTCATTCTTTTTAAAAACATAACGATGGCATAGTTCGTCAAAATGATCTCGTATTTGCATAAGTGTGCATATTGAAATGGCAAACAATGTTGCCAAATAGAGCTTTCATTTTTATTGCATAAAAAATATTTTTCTATTTTCCGCGTGCATAAATGCTTTTTTAAGAACCTACCAAATATTTGTTCCAAAATAGCACCACTCCATTTTTTCTAAAATATTAGACCATATTTTATGTAAAATTGACCAAATAGTTGCATGTCAAAAGCTTTTGATCCACCTCTTCTGAAAAAAAAACAATTTCCATTTTTCGAGTGCCCAAAATGAGTCTTTTTTGTGAAGGAGCTACCATATATTTGTTGCAAAATTGGACCAAATAATTTTTCTAAAATATTAGGCCATATTTAATGCACAATTGACAAAATGGTTGGGTGTCAAAATCTTTGATCCACCATTCTTGAAAAAGACATTTTTTTTCCGATTCAGCTGGAATCGGGTCAAATTTGAACAGCAACTGCCTCATAGTTTGCTCTTTATTTTTTCCAAAAATCATTTTTAGGTACTTAACTATCTATTTAATCAGAGAAACACCAAAAGTTTTCCAAGATTCAACCACTAGCTAGGAACGGTCACTCCCGCCGTTTTGACGGCATTTTGAAACGGGCATAAAAAGTTCAAAAAAATCAAAAAATTGGAAAACCTTCGCATTGCGTCATCATATGTGACCAAGTTACCACGAAAAATAATTAAGTTGTAATACGGCAATTATTTTAAAAAAGTGTTCTCAGAAACGAGCTATCACGTGTGGAGATCAATGGCTTTCAAGCCAACTGATCAATCTTATGTCCACATTCATGGCATAGTTTGTTCAAATGATCTAATATTGTGCACAAGGGTGCATATTGGAATGGCAAACAATGTTTCCTAAGGAAGTTTTCATTTTCTTTGGACGAAAAAACCATTTTCCATTTTTCGAGTGCCCAAAAGGAGGTTTTTTTGTGAAGGACCTCCAAAATAATTGTTGCAAAATTGGACCAAATCATTTTTCTAAAATACTACGACATATTTAATGCACAATTGACAAAAATGGTTGGGTGTAAAAAGTTTCGATCCACCTCTCGTGAAAAAGACAAATTTCCGCCGATTCAGTTGGAAGCGGGTCAAATTTGAACTGTAGCTACCTTGTAGTTTGCTCTTTATTTTTTCCAAAAATCATTTATAGGTACATAAGTATCTACTTAATCAGAGAAACACCAAAAGAATTCCAAGATTCCACCGCTACCTAGGAACGGTCAAGCCCGCCGTTTTGACCACATTTTGAAACGGGCATAAAAAATTCAAAAAAATCAAAAAATTGGAAAACCTTCGCATTGTCTCATTATATGTGATTAAGTTTCCGGGAAAATAATAAACTTGTAATACGATAATTATTTTAAAAAAGTGTTCTCAGAAATGAGCTATCATGTGTGAAGGTCAATGGCTTTCAAGCCAAATCATCAATCTTACGGCCACATTCATGGCATAGTTTGTTCAAATGATCTCATATTGTGCACAAGGGTGCATATTGGAATGGCAAACAATGTTGCCTAAGGAAGTTTTCATTTTCGTTGGACGAAAAAACCATTTTCCATATTTCGAGTGCCCAAAAGGAGGTTTTTTTGTGAAGGAACTACCAAATAATTGTTGCAAAATTGGACCAAATCATTTTTACAAAATACTAGGCCATATTTAATGCACAATTGACAAAATGGTTGCGTGTAAATTTTTTTGATCCACCTCTCGTGAAAAAGACAAATTTCCACCGATTCAGCAGGAAGCGGGTCAAATTTCCACCTATACTTAAGTATTTCGAAAATACATGGGCCTGGCCCAATAATAAGGTGACGCAGCACCTAGAATAGCCTCTGGAAAAAATTTATGAAGTGGCATCTTGTATATTTCATCCCATGCTTCATGCACTCATTATGGTGGCTTCAGAGTCCTGGAATCATCACTTGTAACTCTGTTCTTGTTCCCCTTGCGCATGCCATCATCTCCATGCTTGAACTTGCTCCAAGGTTCATCTTTCTTGTCCAAGCTAGGCCCTTCATTTTTAAGCAAAACAAATGTATCCAACTTAGGCAGCATCATATTCACATGAACATTAGAATCGTTACCAAGAAACGGAAGTACCTGATAATTCAATTGGCGTGCGCGAGCTCTGGTAATTGGTCCAGTATGTACTTCAGCAAGGGCTGTGGGTGTAACAATGGTATTGATGTCCTAATCACCCGCGAAGAACACGAAGAACACGAGGAGGGAAACGAGGGAAAACACAAGGGGAAACACAAGAGGAGCACTCAAACTAACAAGAACAAGTCACACATGTGCTAGATCCTCGGGTACATAGAACGATACACGAATACACGAACAACTAAGGACGATACAAAGGTAGCCAGTCTTCTCCGTGAGGAGGCCTTGAATCCACGGGGGGATCTTCCTTTAGAAAGGGGGCTTGAATCCAAAGGGATCTTCTCCGAAGAGGACGTGGTCTCTCACGAGGAGTAGATCCGATGTGGATGAGCGAAGCTCTATCTCTGAGTATGAGCTAAACCAATGCTAACCATAGAAAGTCGTACGGGATAGAGTATATATAGTCTAGGTGACGAAAGGGTACATGGGCCTCGGCCCAAGTGGCTGCGCGCAGGCAGGGCTGGAAGTTCCGGTCTAGGCCGGAAGTTCCGGGCGCCGGAGGTTCTGGGGAGGGTCCGACCTAACCAGAGAGTTGGCGCGGTGGAGATGTGCTGGCATCCGGGGGCCGGAAGGTCCGAGATGGGGTCCGAGCTAACCCGAGAGTTGGCACGCCTGGGCTGGTCGAAGTCCTCGGCAGCCGGAAGCTCCGGGTCGGCCGGAAGCTCCAGGAGCCGAAAGTTCCGAGCTGTCCAGAGTGTTAACGCCTGTCTCTTCTTCTACAGTCCTCGGCTCCGAGTCTTGAGCGTTGTACCTGATGACACATAGTATCTCAGACTTAGGCTGTAGCCATGTCTCACTTGAAGAGGGGGGAAACTCAAGTAGGAGTGATGTCACCTCGGATTGAATAGCACGTGCCCTAGCCCTTGTCATTGGTCCACTTGGAGCTTTGAAAGTTGAGGTGGCATCCATGGGGATGGTCGTGGGATGCTCCGCGTCATCTCCCCTCCCTTGGGGAAGATCCGTCCTCGGATCGAGTTCTACATCACCATCAAAGGGAGAGAGATCTTTGATGTTGAAGATGTCGCTCACGTTGTACTTGTCGCGCGGGAGGTCGATCTTGTAAGCGTTGTCATTGTAGTGTGCGAGCACCTTGAAGGGTCCATCTTCTCGTGGTCGAAGCTTAGACTTGCGTTCTTGTGGAAAGCGCTCCTTGCGAAGGTGTAGCCACACGAGATCACCAATGTTGAAGACCATAGGTTGCTTGTTGACGTTGAGCTTGGTCTCAAGGCGTTGTACTTGGCGCTCGACGGTGTTTCTTGTATCTTCATGCACATTCTTGATATGGGTCGCTCTTGCACTTGCATCCAAATTGATTTGCTCTTGGAGTGGTAGAGGTAGAATATCCAATGGTGACAAAGGGTTGAATCCGTAGACGACCTCGAAAGGGGACGTGCCGGTTGTTGAGTGTTTTGCTAGGTTGTAGGAGAACTCGGCGATGGGTAGAGACTCCTCCCACTCCTTGATGTTCTTCTTGATGAGTACTCAAAGTAGAGCGGAGAGTGTGCGGTTTGTCACCTCCGTTTGGCCGTCGGTTTGAGGATGGTACCCCGTGGAGAAGAGTAGCTTGATTCCGAGCTTGGCACATAGGGTCTTCCAAAAGTAGCTAAGGAACTTGATGTCGCGGTCCGAGAGGATGGTTTTTGGCACACCATGGAGACGCAAAATTTCCCTACAAAAGAGATTAGCAACATGTGAAGCATTGTCTATCTTGTGGCAAGGAATAAAATGTGCCATTTTTGAGAAACGGTCCACAGCGACAAATATGGAATCTTTCCCATTGCGAGTCCTAGGAAAACCAAGTACAAAGTCCATGCTAATGTCATCCCAAGGCTGGTAGGGAATTGGTAAAGGCATATAGAGACCATGAGACCGAGCTTTGGACTTAGCTTTGCGACATGTAGAACACCGGTTGGTGAAACGATTGACATCCCGAAACATCTTAGGCCAAAAGTAGCTTTTCAAGAGCGTGGCGAACGTCTTGTCACGTCCGAAATGTCCCATTAAGCCTGTGTAACGCCCCGGACATACCCGCCGGTGGTCATCACTCCTGGCGGGATCTAGACTGGCCCCACAGATCAATACTGGTCTTTTCTGCGCACTTTGTCCTCACTCGTGCGCACCCGGGAGCAACTTCCCGGTCGGGCACCCATCCTGACACTACTCCAAGCTGAGCACGCTTAACTTTGGAGTTCTGTCCGAATGGGCTCCCGGAAAAGAAGAAATTCCTTATTGATATGAGTAGTCTATCATCCCTAATAAGCCAGGCTATCACATACACCCCCACTCAGAGGAACCGACGTCCTCGTCGGGCCACAGGATCGTTCCCTCTTGGCACAAACGTCTGTGCTTCCAGTCCGGTACATGTGACATGCCGGGTGCCACGATGGGTCACAAACGTCATGAACAACATGACCACGCACCTGTCCGCAACCATCCCTGTAACCGCGAGGGTCGGCTCTGATACCAACTTGTAACGCCCCGGACATACCCGCCGGTGGTCGTCACTCCTGGCGGGATCTAGACTGGCCCCACAGATCAATACTAGTCTTTTCTGCGCACTTTGTCCTCACTCATGCGCACCCGGAAGCAACTTCCCGATCGGTCACCCATCCTGACACTACTCCAAGCTGAGCACGCTTAACTTTGGAGTTCTGTCCGAATGGGCTCCCGGAAAAGAAGAAATTCCTTATTGATATGAGTAGTCTATCATCCCTAATAAGCCAGGCTATCACAACCTCCTCCATGAGATTCCTGCAAAAGCAACAAGCGAAGAGAGGACTCGGGAATGCAAAGTTTGTTAGCTCTCATAAGGTAGCCATCTTTGATGCAATAGCGTTCCGAAGATGTATTCGACAAACACTTGACATAAGGAATGGCAAAAGTTGCATCATGCTCATATAAGTCTTTGATATGCTCGAAGCCAATGACATCTAACTCAAGTTGCGTGACAAGCATGCAAATGCAAGAAAGAGCATCCGCTACTATGTTTTCTTTACCCTTGATGTACTTGATGACATAGGGAAAAGACTCAATAAATTCACTCCATTTAGCATGATGCTTGTTCAACTTAGTTTGTCCCTTAAGATACTTGAGAGTCTCATGATCGGTATGAATGATAAAGTCATGGGGACGAAGGTAGTGTTCCCATTCATGCAAAACGCGGACTAAAGCATATAGCTCTTTGTTATAGATGGGATAATTGAGTTGCGGTCTTGAAAGTTTCTGACTAAAGTAAGCTACGGGCGCTTCTCTTGCGTTAACACACCTCCTATGCCATTACCACTCGCATCGCAATGAATTTCAAAAGGTTTGTCGAAGTTGGGTAAAGCAAGGATGGGGGCATGAGTAAGCAAATTCTTAAGCTCATTGAATGCGGTATCTTGGGATGGTCGCCAAACAAAAGGCGCATTCTTCTTGCTCAAAGCTTGCAAAGGCGAAGCAATGGTGCTAAAATCCTTTACGAAGCGACGATAGAAACCTGCAAGGCCAAGAAAACTACGCACTTGATGCAAGTTGGTTGGTTGCGGCTAAGTCTTAATAGCATTGATCTTGGACTCATCTGCATGAACACCCTTAGGAGAGACCACAAAACCCAAGAAAACGAGCTTATCAACACCAAAGAGGCATTTCTCCATATTAGCATAGAGTCGCTCTTTTCTAAGAGTTTGGAAAACGGTGCGGACATGGGTGACATGCTCTTTGATAGATTTGCTAAACACATGAATGTCATCGAAGTAAACCACAACAAATATACCAATGTAAGGGCGAAATACATGATTCATAAGGCGCATAAAAGTGCTCGGTGCTTCCGAGAGACCCATAGGCATGACTAACCACTCATACAAACCAAACTTGGTTTTGAAGGCGGTTTTCCATTCATCACCCTCTTGTATGCGGATTTGATAGTAACCACTTTTAAGATCAATTTTAGAAAATATAGTGGCACCGCTAAGCTCATCAAGCATAGCATCTAGCCGTGGAATGGGATACCTATAGCGAACGGTGATAGCATTGATAGGTCTACAATCGAAGCACATGCGAAAACTACCATCACGTTATGGCACAAGAATGACCAGAACGGCACAAGGGCTCAAACTTTCACGCACATGTCCATGGTCTATGAGATGCTTTACTTGCCTTTGTATTTCTTTTGTTTCGTCGGGGTTGACGAGGTAGGGAGCTTTGTTTGGAAGTGGCGCTCTGGGGATGAGGTCGACGCGGTGCTCAATGCCTCGAAGTGGAGGTAGTCCCGGAGGTAGCTCATCGGGGAAAACATCTTGAAATTCCTGCAAAAGAGAAGACAACACTAGACGAAGAGTGTGAGAGGTTTTAGTTTGTGGTGCATTGTCCTTGCACACGAGGACGTAGTGTAGGACACTAGATGGGTTCTCACACACCTCTCTCATCTCACGTTTGGTGGCAAATAGAACTAGGTTCTTGTTTTCGCTCATCGTGGAGGCACTCGATTTTGGCTTGTGGCGCCCACTCTTGTTTTGGTGGCTCGCTCTCTCACTATGATCTCCACGATGGGTGGTTTGCTTGTCGGCGATCACTTGACTTGGCGACATTGGATGGAGGATGTACTCCTTGCCCTTCATCTTTAAGATGTAGTGGTTCGTTCGTCCGTTGTGGACGACTCCTCTATCGAATTGCCATGGTCGTCCAAGGAGAAGATGACAAACGGTCATTGGAACGACGTCGCACTCCAAGGTGTCTTCGTAGGCGCTGATTTTGAAGGAGACTTGTACTCGGTGCTTGACTTGGATAGTGCCGGAATCACTAAGCCATTGCACTTTGTATGGATGTGGATGCTTCGTCTTGGGCAATTGGGGCTTGGAGCAAAGTTCTTCACTTGCGAGATTGTGACAACTCCCTCCATCGATGATGACCTTGACGGATCGTCTATTGATGCCGGCCTTGGTGTGGAATATGTGGCATCGTTGGTCTTCTTCTTGGTGATGTTGGAGAGTCAAGACTTTGGAGACAACAAGTGCGGGACTTGAGTCTTCATCACAAAAGACTTGTTCTTATTCATTGTTCACTTGGCGGTGCATGGCGACTTGCTCGAGGGCTTCCATTTCGCCGTCTCTCATGGAGTCATAAGTGCCATCATCGTTGAAGGCCATGGTTCGCTTGTTGGTGCACTCGTAGGACTTGTGGCCTCGGCCTCCGCACGTGAAACACTTGAGGGAGCTCGTCTTGATGGTCTCATCGGTTGGGGTTGATGATGATGAAGCTCTCGGCTTGAAGTTGCTTGTAGTAGGCGAAGCTTTCTTGGAAGTCGACTTGTCGATGTTGGAAGTAGACGGTCTTGTAGTCATTGAAGCTTGGTTATTGGAGAAGCCGTAGGACTTGGATGAGAACTTGGCATTCTTGACATCATCTTGCACTTGGCGTTCCGCTTTGGTAGCTTAGTGCACTAGCTCGATGACATTTGAGTATGGTTGGAAGTCGGCGATCTTCTTGATAGGATGATTGAGTCCATTCAAGAAACGTGCCATTGTTTTCTCATCATCTTCCGTTACATTGGCTCTTATCATGGCAATCTCCATCTCCTTGTAGTACTCTTCAACGCTCTTGATTCCTTGCTTGAGTTGTTGGAGTTTCTTGAAGAGGTCGCGGTTGTAGTAGGTAGGCACGAAGCGTGCTCTCATGACATCCTTCATTTGTGCCCAAGTAGTGATGGGTGGTTCACCTCTTGCCTCTCGGCGCTCAATGACTTGTTCCCACCAAATGAGGACGTAGTCTTGGAACTCAAGGGATTCCATTGCGATCTTCTTCTCTTCTTCATAATTGTGCAAACGGAAGATCTTGTCGACTTTCAATGCCCATGAAAGGTACTCTTCGGGATCGTTTCTTCCGTTGAACTTGGTCATGGTGAACTTGAGCTTGTCGTAGTGTTGCTCTTCATTGTGTTGGGGTCGGGTATGATGACGCCCATGTTGAAGGTGATTGTTTAACTCGTGGTGCTCTTGGCGCGGAAGGTTGTTATCCTCATGTTGATCATGTCGTGGAGGATTTCCATTGTCTTCCTCCTCTCGATGAACTTGGTGGTGTTGGCGAGCTTGTGGAGGATCTTCGCGAGCTCGAGGAGGAACTTGATGATGCACGCGAGCGTGAAATCTTTGTTCTTGAATTTCTTCGCGATGTGCTTCCTCTTGTTCACGGGCTTGTCGGCTTCGGTCGGAAATGGCTCGACTCGAATCGCGTAGGGCTTGTTGCGCCGCAAGTGCATGAGCGTCACGGAGTTGTTGTGCTTGACGTTGTGCCTCGGTATCGTGTGCATTTTGGTGTAGACGCGCTCGTTCTTCCTCTTCATGTTGGCGTTGTTATTGCCGTTCTCGTGCAAGCGCAAAGGCTTCTTGGGTTTGACGTTGTCGGCACTCTTGAGAGTCGGTGTCTCTTAGGGGATTGAGGCCTGCTTGACGGTTGGCGCGCGCGGCTCGACGAAGAGTGTTCGATGTCGGTGTACTTGAGTCGGAATGGCGACTTGAACGGCTCCTTCTTGAAGTGGAAGACGAGCGGTTGATCAACAAAGCACGAATTTCGTCCATCCTTGTGTCATTCTCTTGCTTGTGATCGTCGAGCTTGTGGTTGAAGTAGTCCTTTGTACGTTGCTCGGAAAGTCACAAGTCGGCGGCAACGTTGTCGATGCGTTCACTCATCGCTTGTTGCTCTTGATGCAAAGCACGTTGTGCACCAAAGAGGTGACTCTTGGTGACGAAGGAGTTCATGTCGTCGTCTTGCTCCATGAAGAGTGGGTTGGTAGAAGTTCTTGGCCTATCCATCATTCCAAGACAAATGTGAGTGGTAGAAAGAGAAGAACGAGTACCAAATGTACCTTGACCGAAGTTGAAAGTGGATCGAGGATCACTCCAATGTAGGACAAGGAAATATCACAATTGGTACGATTTCTTGTTGGTTTCTCACACCTACACAAGTTAAAGCTTTTGGTGGAGCTTGGTTAGGATGGTGGCAGAAAATTTGATGCAATTGCAAGTGAGCTTCAATAATGTTGGAAAAGATTAGCAAGATGCAATGTAACAAGTAGACCAAGCATATAAGGTACACGGAAACACACGCGCAAAGATATAAGTGGGGTTGTGCAACCAAGGGTGAGCCAAAATGTGGAATCCACAAAAATGCTCTTGTTGCACAACACTAGAGAGAGGCTAGCATGATTGCACGATAGGTGGATACAAGAACTTGTGCACAACCTATTTGGCAAAAATGCGACGACTTCTATCCCAAATATTTTGTATGCAAGGTGTTGCTATGATATGATCCAAGATGATCGAGTATGACAATCTTAATGTTGTATGATGCTATGGTTCTTGCTTAAAAGCTCTTGACTTATCTTTCCTCTTTGCTTAAAAGCTTGTTTGGCTCTTTGATGTTTGAGCTCTTTTCTCATGCAATGCTTGACGAACCAAGATAGCAAGTGAGTATGCGATGACAACTTTGTGCCACAAGAGATGATACCAATATATGCAACAATGATGTATGTATGCTATGGGAAGTATGATCACTAATGTGCACAAGTCTCGTTGCCGGCAATACTCAATGGCTAGTCTCGATGGGTAAGCAACGCAAAGGAGTAAGGCTATGATGGTTATCAATGTAATGGCAAGAATGTTATGTCCAATACCAAGATTAGGTTACCGGTCTTGCTTCCGGTATGGTGTCAAAATGGTGGCACGAATACCAAGTCGTAGTCGAGGTGGTCGTTGTTGATGACACGTCCGTGGCAAAGATGAGCAGCGGTGATGTCAATGTCGAACCATACCTAGATAGCCGAAACACAAAAGGATACGGTACCGCAACTCAAATTCTCAAACCTCAAAGTGCAATTGTGTCGGAGAGCGAAACGGTCCAAAAATGGTGGGTTATGCGGGAGTGGTGGAGGTATGTGGAAGTATATATGGTATATGGTGAGCACCAGAACAAAATTTGGTGGAATTTTGGGTGGAGTTGTGGAAGTAGTGCGAACTTTCTGTCGAAGCCTGAAGTTCCAGGCAAGACGGAGGGCCCGGGGTCCGGAGGTTCCGGGGAAGGCCGGAAGGTCCGGGGGCCAGAATGTCCCGGCTGGACCGGAAGTTCGGGTGGTCGTGATTCTGCCAAGAACAGAGACTTTGAGATCGTGGATTTGGGCGGAAAAACTTATGGAAAAGCCCAAATCCGAAGGGGAAAAAGAAGAAATTGGAGGAAAAGAAGGGTGGGGAGGCTAGATCTACGAGCCACAAACAAAATTCACGGATGAAAACCAACAAAATCTCAACACACGAACAAATCACAAAAAAATTGGGGCTATTTTTGGGGTGGATTTTCGGATTAGGATGAAAAACAACAAAATTAGGCTAGAAACACAACGGGGAGGCTCAAAAATCGTGATCAACCTTGCTCTAGATACCAAGATGATGTAGGGTGGAACCCTAATCGCCCGATCTTTCACGAAAGGAGCGGATCCCGCGAAGAACGCGGAGAACACGAGGAGGGAAACGAGGGAAAACACAAGGGGAAACACAAGAGGAACACTCAAACTAACAAGAACAAGTCACACATGTGCTAGATCCTCGGGTACATAGAACGATACACAAATCCACGGACAACTAAGGATGATAAAAAGGTAGCCGGTCTTCTCCGTGAGGAGGTCTTGAATCCACGGGGGGATAAAAAGGTAGCCGGTCTTCTCCCTTAGAAAGGGGGCTTGAATCCAAAGGGATCTTCTCCGAAGAGGCCGCGGTCTCTCACGAGGTGTAGATCCGATGTGGATGAGCGAAGCTCTATCTCTAAGTATGAGCTAAACCAACGGTAACCCTAGAAAGGCGTACGTGATAGAGTATATATAGTCTAGGTGACGAAAGGGTACACGGGCCTCGGCCCAAGTAGCTGCGCGCAGGCAGGGCCAGAAGTTCCGGGCTAGGCCGGAACTTCCGGGCGCCGGAGGTTCCGGGGAGGGTTCGGCCTAACCACAGAGTTGGCGCGGTGGAGATGTGCTGGTATCTGGAGGCCGGAAGGTCCGGGTAGGCCGGAGGTTCCGGGTGCCGGAAGGTCCGGGACGGGGTCCGGGCTAACCCGAGAGTTGGCACGCCTGGGATGGTCGAAGTCCTCGGCGGCCGAAAGCTCTAGGTCGGCCGGAAGGTCCGGGGGCCGGAAGTTCCGGGCTGTCCAGAGTGTTGACGCCTGTCTCTTCTTCTACAGACCTCGGCTCCGAGTCTTGAGCGTTGTACCTGATGACACATAGTATCTCGGACTTAGGCTGTAGCCATGTCTCACTTGAAGAGGGGGAAAACTCAAGTAGGAGTGATGTCACCTCGGATTGAATAGCACGTGCCCTAGCCCTTTTCATTGGTCCACTTGGAGCTTGGATAGTTGAGGTGGCATCCATGGGGATTGTCGTGGGATGCTCCGCATCACAAGTGGTATCAGTTTTCAGGTTGCTCAGTGAGAATTTCCAGTTTTTCCTAGATTAGATTTATTTTCTTACCTATTGTCCAAGAAAAAGCCACAAAAAAGGTTAGATCTATTCATCCTTTGTCCAAGCCAATCTGAGCCTTTGCAATTTTCTTTTCATTGCTTACATAGTTGAATTATTGGTTGCATCGTCGTGTCGAGTTGCTGGTCTTAGTGTCTAGTTCGTTTAGAGTTTCGAGTTTTGTTCACATTAGTCACGCCGCCGCTGCATCGTTATCCCTTTCGCTGTCCACCACCCATCCATACCTTTCCACCACGTGATACCCATCGTTCATTGTCACAATCATAGTTGAGATCGTTCACATCTTCACTATATCCAATCTGCATCTTATCTAGTTTGTTTGGAAAGAGGGAGAGAGAAAAAAAGAGAAAAAAAAAGTAAAAAAAAAGTCAGAGAAAAAAAAGAGAAAGAAAAAGGAAAAAAAGTGTGAGGAAAAAAAGAGAGAAAAAAAGAGAGAAGAACAAAAACAAAATTCGGATCTATAGACTCAATGTCGTGGTTGAATTCGGATTGGAATCTATTTTGTACACTGTTTAGTAAAACAGTCATAATTTCCTCATACGAAGTCCTTTTTGGCTCCGCGAGTACTCAAATGAGAGCTAGCGATGTGCCGCATCTAAATAGTTGCATAAGCTAGTTCAATATTTGGCACCTCATAATCGGCTTTTAACTAGATCTTTTTGCCCTCCGAAGTTCACGAACACAACTTATTCTAGTTTTTCAGGCCAGTTTTAGAATTTTTTGACTCCTCATATGAACTCGGAATTGAGTGATTCCTTTAGCGTTTGAAATCTGGAGTCAATACCATTATTGAAAAATTATCAAAAAAATTGGCACGAACTTTTACAGAGGAAAGTTGAAGAGAAAGTTGTTGATATATCCTGCTTGGCAGTTGTTTCAGATCATTATCTTTAGGGCTATTGTGATCTTCACTTATATTTTGCTGTCCAGAGCTACTTCTTATCTTTTATTGGTGCTAGTTGTGCTACGAGGTGACCTCATTAGTGTTCTAGGCTCGCGTCTCTAGTCTGGTCTAGCCTAGGACCAGCATAGTACCGTCGTTGAGTGTTTATTTAACATTGCATCTTTGAATTGATTATTGTTAATCTTTTGGTACCATATATAGCCAACCCAGCTCCACATATTTCTACACCGTGTATACGTACGTTCCACTGGCAATCGCTTTACACAATCTTCGGAGTTATTTGACACTACTAGTTGCCTGTCACCACCTGCTGCATGATAAGAACTTGTAAGATATTGATATTTGTTATACCGTGAGCGTTTTACCACCATACCCTAGTAGTTCATTGGAACATTATTCTTGAATTTTGTTACTTGTTTCTACTAATCATGACAGGTTCCGGAGATAGAAGTTCTTGTACGACGGACACATCTTCACCATCACGAGAGTTGGGACAACACACACAAGCATATGGTCAGGTTATCTCTTTACCATCATTTCAGGGTAGATTTAATCCTTCTATTTATCTAGCTTGGGAGCTTGAAGTTGAACAAGTTTTTAGTCACCATGATTTTTCTGAACTTGAGAGAGTATGAGCTACCAGTAGAGCATTTACTGTGTTTTCTTCTGTTTGGTGGAGTGTACATTGTAAGAAAAACATTGATAACCAACCCACAACTTGGAAAGTTTTGAAAGCTCTAATGAGACAACAATTTTTCCCTCCTTACTATCGTTGAGAATTGCTTCGCAAATTTGAAAAATTTAAGCAAGGCAACAACACTGTTCATGCTTACTACCAAGAGTTGAAATCTTATATGCATCATTGTGACATACAAGAATGTGAGGATGATACAATGAATAGATTTTTTGGTGGTTTGAACCATGATATTCAGGCAAGATTTCAGTATATTCCTCGTTGCATTACTGGTATGTATGTCCGTGCTTGTACCTTTGAGAGACAGATACAGGAGGATGCATTGGGTGACTACAACAACTACTATTCCAGTTCATGCTCACCGCTGCCGGTTGGTTACTCCACCGTTGCACCTACTAGAGCAGCCCCACCTTGGATTGTGAGCGTGACATCATCTCAAGAGTATGGTACATTGTCAATGTCTGTACCTACATCATCTACATCTCTGCGACAAGGTAACAGTAAAGGTATTGATGATATAACTTCACATGAGAATGATGCATACCTAGTTACCTTGAATACATCATGTGTTGAGTTACCTCTTGATTTGAGCACACCACCTGTCTTAGAGAATCTTGTTACCGTCTTGAATGTGTCATGTGATCAAACAACTGAAATATCAACAATTTTGAGTGCACCCATTGAATTAACTGTTGATGCAAAAGAACCAATGTTTAATCATTTTGATATGACCTCTAATCTTGATGATGATTCTGTGTCCAATGAATTATTGCATGTTTGCTTATTTAAGCATGTTGTAGCATGTAAATTTGATGCAAGTAAGGTTTATTCATCAAAGTTAGGATGGTTTAATGATGAACTTTGCCAATCTTTTGAAATGAATAAGAGCATCACTTATATGTGCAAACTGAGTTGTAATATTTTCATGCCTTCTACTTCTTGTGATAATTTTTTGGCTTTAGATTTTATGAACTATGAAAGTTACTCATGTATACATGTGTCATATGTGCAAAAATCAAGGGAAGTTAAAATGGATGACATATACATATACAACATGTACACCTTGTTTCTTTTGTTAGCCACATTTCAGATTAAGCAACGCCGAGGACGGCTTTGTTTTCAAGAAGGGGAGGATGATGAGGACATGACTACCTTGGATACGATCAAAAATATTGCATACATGCATATTTGTTAGGTGACTTCTAATGCAAACTATTCAATAATCTATTTATGTTATGCAGAACAAAAAATTCTTCAAACACTTTTGTGTTTTATATAATTGCAGGTGTATGGGACATTTGTACAATCCACATATCAAGATAAGGGAAAAGAAGAAGTTTAGGTTCTGTTCAAAAAGTCCTCTCACGTCACTTCTGGGCCAAGAGAAGATAGAGTCCAAGTCTCTCACGTTCTGGATTCAGATTCGGACTGCACAGACATACCTGACTCAAAACGCCAACAACTTTTTCATACGGACTCCGAATTGGGTGATTCCTTTTTTTCGAAACTAGATTTCGTGCTATTTCCAACCCAATTGGATTCACCTTCAAATTCATCCGGAGCGTTGAGTTATGGACAAAACAATATGACATTGCAGCAGAATCCGAGTCAAACTACAAGCCCAAAGGTGTTGCATCACCTCCACTTGGGCCCATGAGCCTTGTATGACCTAGTGATAGTTTTAGGCTGCCTTGGGACGTCCTCCCACCTCCTTGGCCGCCACCCCTTGGTCCTATATAAGTAGATCCATCTAGTAGTTTTTTCCTTGGGATTTGTTTAGTTAAAAGTTAACCATTGCAACTTCGTGTACTTCGTTTGTGTCCAACGACCAGACCAAGACCGCTTACGGATCCCCACCATTATCAATACTTCATATATATTTGCAATATTCAGATTGCTTTATCATATTCTTGCTCGTTCTTCGATTGCTTGCAGGAATAGACCTTCGTGGTCAGGCTGATCGTGCTTCCAGCATCGTCACTAACCTCAGGAGATTGGTTTAGAGATTGCTAAGGCACAACGTCGTGCACGTTTGTAGTCGGATCGTCAAAGTCATCTCCACCAAATCGATAGTTATCATATCATTGAAAGATCGGGACACCCTCGCCTCTATCAAGTGGTATCAGTTTTCAGGTTCCTCGGTGATAATTTCCAGTTTTTCCTAGATTAGATTTATTTTCTTACCTATTATACAAGAAAAAGCCACAAAAAAGATTAGATCTATTCATCCTTTGTCCAAGCCAATCTGAGCCTTCGCAATTTTCTTTTCGTTGCTTGCATAGTTGAATTATTGGTTGCATCGTCGTGTCGAGTTCTGTTCACATTAGTCACGCCGCCGCTGCATCGTTATCCCTTTCGCTGTCCACCACCCATCCATCAATTTCCACCACGTGCTACCCATCGTTCATTGTCACAATCATAGTTGAGGTCATTCACATCTTCGCTATATCCAATCTGCATCTTATCTAGTTTGTTTGGAAAGAGGAAGAGAGAGAAAATGGAAAAAAAGAAAAAAAGTAAAAAAAAGTAAAAAAAACGTCAGAGAAAAAAAGAGAAAGAAAAAGAAAAAAAAGTGTGAGGAAAAAAAGAGAGAAAAAAAGAGAGAAGAAAAAAAAACAAAATTTGGATCTATAGACTCAATGTCGTGGTTGAATTCGGATTGGAATCTATTTTGTACACTGTTCAGTAAAACAGTCATAACTTCCTCATACGAAGTCCGTTTTGGCTCCGCGAGTACTCAAAAGAAAGCTAGCGACGCGCAACATCTAAATAGTTGCATAAGCTAGTTCAATATTTGGAACCTCAAAATTGGCTTCTAAGTAGATCTTTTTGCCCTCCGGAGTTCACGAACACAACTTATTCCAGTTTTTCAGGCCAGTTTTAGAATTTTTTAACTCCTCATATCAACTCGGAATTGAGTGATTCCTTTTGCGGTTGAAAGCTTGAGTCAATACCATTCTTGAAAAATTATCAAAAAAAATTGGCACAAACTTTTACAGAGGAAAGTTGGAGAGAAAGTTGTTGATATATCCTGCTTGGCTATTGTTTCAGATCATTGTCTTTACGGCTATTGTGATCTTCACTTATATTTTGCTGTCCAGAGCAACTTCTTATCTTTTATTGATGCTAGTTGTGCTACGGCATGACCTCATTGGTGTTCTAGGCTCGCGTCTCTAGTCCGGTCTAGCCTAGGACCAGCACAGTACCGTCGTTGAGCGTTTATTCGACATTGCATCTTTGAATTGATTATTGCTAATGTTTTGCTACCATATATAGCCAACCCAGCTCCACATATTTCTACACCGTGTATACGTACGTTCCACTGGCAATCGCTTTACACAATCTTTGGAGTTATTTGACACTGCTGGTTGACTGTCACCACCTGCTCGATGGTAAGAACTTGTAAGATATTGATATTTGTTATACTGTGAGCGTTTTACCACCATACCCTAGTAGTTCATAGGAACATTATTCTTGAATTTTGTTTCTTGTTTCTACTAATCATGACAGGTTCCGGAGATAGAAGTTCTGATGTAGGGTGGAACCCTAATCGCCCGAAATTTCACGAAAGGAGCGGATCCCGCGAAGAACGCGAAGAATACGAGGAGGGAAACGAGGGAAAACACAAGGGAAAACACAAGAGGAACACTCAAACTAACAAGAACAAGTCACACATGTGCTAGATCCTCGGGTACATAGAACGATACACGAATCCACGGACAACTAAGGACGATACAAAAGGGTAGCCGGTTCTTCTCCGTGAGGATGTATTGAATCCACGGGGGGATCTTCTCTGCGAGGAGGTCTTGAATCCAAGTGGATCTTCTCCGAAGAGGGGCCGCGGTCACTCTCGTGGAGTAGATCCGGACTGATGAGCGAAGCTCTACCTCTGAGTATGAGCTAAACCAATGCTAACCCTAGAACGTACGTACGGGATAAAGTATATATAGTCTAGGTGACGAAAGGGTACACTGGCCTCGGCCCAAGTGGCTGCGCGCAGCCAGGGCTGGAAGTTCCGGGCGCCGGACGTTCCGGGGAGGGTCCGGCCTAACCAGAGAGTTGGCGCGGTGGAGATGTACTGGCATCCGGGGCTGGAAGGTCCGGGCAGGCCGGAGGTTCCGGGCGCCGGAAGGTCCGGGACGGGGTCCGGGCTAACCCGAGAGTTGGCACGCCTGGGCTGGTCGAAGTCATCGGCAGCCGGAAGCTCCGGGTTGGCTGGAAGGTCCGGGGGCCAGATGTTCCGGGCTGTCCAGAGTGTGGACTCCTGTCTCTTCTTCTACAGTCCTCGGCTCCGAGTCTTGAGCGTTGTACCTGATGACACATAGTATTTCGGACTTAGGCAGCAGCCATGTCTCACTTGAAGAGGGAGAAAACTCAAGTAGGAGTGATGTCACCTCGGATTGAATAGCACGTGCCCTAGCCCTTGTCATTGGTCTACTTGGAGCTTGGATAGTTGAGGTGGCGTCCATGGGAATGGTCGTGGGATGCTCCGCATCATCTCCCCTCCCTTGGGGAAGATCCATCCTCGGATCGAGTTCTTCATCACCATGGAAAGGAGAGAGATCTTTGATGTTGAAGATGTCGCTCACGTTGTATTTGTCGCGCAGGAGGTCGATCTTGTAAGCGTCATTGTATCGTGCGAGCACCTTGAAGGGTCCATCTGCTCAAGGTCAAAGCTTAGACTTGCGTTCTTGTGGAAAGCGCTCCTTGCGAAGGTGTAGCCATACGAGATCACCGATGTTGAAGACCATAGGTTGCTTGGTGACGTTGATCTTGGTCGCATTGCGTTGTACTTGGTGCTCGATGGTGTTTCTTATATCTTCATGCACCTTCTTGATATGGGTCGCTCTTGCACTAGCGTCCAAATTGATTCGCTCTTGGAGTGGTAGAGGTAGAATAGCCAATGGTGACAAAGGGTTGAATCCGTAGACGACCTTGAAAGGGGACTTGCCGGTTGTTGAGTGTCTTGCTCGGTTGTAGGCGAACTCGGTGATGGGTAGACACTCCTCCCACTCCTTGATGTTCTTCTTGATGAGTACTCGAAGTAGAGCGGAGAGTGTGCGGTTTGTCACCTCTGTTTGGCCATCGGTTTGAGGATGGTAAGCTGTGGAGAAGAGTAGCTTGATTCCGAGCTTGGTGCATAGGGTCTTCCAAAAGTAGCTAAGGAACTTGACATCGCGGTCCATGAGGATGGTTTTTGGCACACCATGAAGACGCAAAATTTCCCTACAAAAGAGATTAGCAACATGTGAAGCATCGTCTATCTTGTGGCAAGGAATAAAGTGTGCCATTTTTGAGAAACGGTCCACAACGACAAATGTAGAATCTTTCCCATTTCGAGTTCTAGGCAAACCAAGGACAAAGTCCATCTAATGTCTTCCCAAGGTTGGTATGCAATAGGTAAAGGCATAAAGAGACCATGAGACTGAGCTTTGGACTTAGCTTTGCGACACGTAGAACACCGGTTGGTGAAACGATTGACCCCCCGAAACATCTTAGGCCTAAAGTAGCTCTTCGAGAGCGTGGAGAACGTCTTGTCGCGTCCGAAGTGTCCCATTAAGCCTCCTCCATGAGATTCCTGCAAAAGCAACAAACGAAGCAAGGACTCGGGAATGCAAAGTTTGTTAGCTCTCATAAGGTAGCCATCTTTGATGTAATAGCGTTCCCAAGATGTATTCGACAAACACTTAGCATAAGGAATGGCAAAAGTTGTATCATGCTCATATAAGTCTTTGATATGCTCGAAGCCAATGACATCTAACTCAAGTTGCGTGACAAGCATGAAAATGCGGGAAAGAGCATCCGCTACTATGTTTTCTTTACCCTTGATGTACTTGATGACATAGGGAAAAGACTCAATAAATTCACTCCATTTAGCATGACGCTTGTTCAACTTAGTTTTTCCCTTAAGATACTTGAGAGTCTCATGATCGGTATGAATGATAAACTCATGGGGACGAAGGTAGTGTTCCCATTCATGCAAAACGCGGACTAAAGCATATAGCTCTTTGTCATAGATGGGATAATTGAGTTGCGCTCCAGAAAGTTTCTCACTAAAGTAAGCTATCGGGCGCTTCTCTTGCGTTAACACACCTCCTATGCCATTACCACTAGCATCGCAATGAATTTCAAAAGGTTTCTCGAAGTTGGGTAAAGCAAGCACGGGAGCATGAGTAAGCAAATTCTTAAGCTCATTGAATGCGGTATCTTGGGATGGTCCCCAAACAAAAGGTGCATTCTTCTTGCTCAAAGCATGCAAAGGCGAAGCAATGGTGCTAAAATCCTTCACAAAGCAACGATAGAAACCTGCAAGACCAAGAAAACTACGAACTTGATGCAAGTTGGTTGGTTGCGGCTAAGTCTTAATAGCATTGATCTTGGACTCATCTGCATGAACAACCTCAGAAGAGACCACAAAACCCAAGAAAACGAGCTTATCAACACCAAAAAGGCATTTCTCCATATTAGCATAGAGACGCTCTTTCCTAAGAGTTTGCAAAACGGAGCCGACATGGGTGACATGCTCTTGGATAGATTTGCTAAACACAAGAATGTCATCGAAGTAAACCACAACAAATATACCAATGTAAGGGCGAAAGACATGATTCATAAGACGCATAAAAGTGCCCGGTGCTTCCGAGAGACCCATAGGCATGACTAACCACTCATACAAACCAAACTTGGTTTTGAAGGCGGTTTCCATTCATCACCCTCTTGTATGTGGATTTGATAGTAACCACTTTTAAGATCAATTTTAGAAAATATAGTGACACCGCTAAGCTCATCAAGCATATCATCTAGGCGTGGAACGGGATACCTATAGCGAACGGTGATAGCATTGATAGGTCTACAATCGGAGCACATGCGAAAACTACCATCATGTTTTGGCACAAGAATGACCGTAACGGCACAAGGGCTCAAACTTTCACGCACATGTCCATGGTCTATGAGATGCTTTACTTGCCTTTGTATTTCTTTTGTTTCATCGGGGTTGACGCGGTAGGGAGCTTTGTTTGGAAGTGGCGCTCTGGGATGAGGTCGATGCGGTGCTCAATGCCTCGAAGTGGAGGTAGTCCCGGAGGTAGCTCATTTGGGAAAACATCTTGAAATTCCTGCAAAAGAGAAGACAACACTAGAGGAAGAGTGTGAGAAGTGTTAGTGTGTGGTGCATTGTCCTTGCACACGAGGACGTAGTGTAGGACACTAGATGGGTTCTCACACACTTCTCTCATCTCACGTTTGGTGGCAAATAAAACTAGGTTCTTGTGTTCGCTCATCGTGGAGGCACTCGAATTTGGCTTGTGGCGCTCACTCTCTTTTTGGTGGCTCGCTCTCTCACTATGATCTCCACGATGGGTGGTATGCTTGTCGGCGATCACTTGACTTGGCGACATTGGATGGAGGACGTACTCCTTGCCCTTCATCTTTAAGATGTAGTGGTTCGTTCGGCCGTTGTGGACGACTCCATTATCGAATTGCCACGGCCGTCCAAGGAGAAGATGACAAACGGTCATTGGAATGACGTCGCACTCCAAGGTGTCTTCGTAGGCGCCGATTTTGAAGGAGACTTGTACTCGGTGCTCGACTTGAATAGTGCCGCAGTCACTAAGCCATTGCACTTTGTATGGATGTGGATGCTTCGTCTTGGGCAATTGGGGCTTGGAGCAAAGTTCTTCACTTGCGAGATTGTGACAACTCCCTCCATCGATGATGACCTTGACGGATCGTCTATTGATGCCGGCCTTGGTGTGGAATATGTGGCATCGTTGGTCTTCTTCTTAGTGATGTTGGAGAGTCAAGACTTTGGAGACAACAAGTGCTGGGCTTGAGTCTTCATCACAAAAGACTTGTTCTTCTTCATTGTTCACTTGGCGGTGCATGTTGACTTTCTCAAGGGCTTCCATTTCTCCTTCGCTCATGGAATCATAAGTGCCATCGTCGTTGAAGATCATGGTGCGCTTGTCGGTGCACTCATAGGACTTGTGGCCTCGGCCTCCGCACGTGAAACACTTGAGGGAGCTCGCCTTGACGGTCTCATCGGTAGGGGTTGATGATGATGAAGCTCTCGGCTTGAAGTTGCTTGTAGTAGGCGAAGCTTTCTTGGAAGTCGAATTGTCGATGTTGCAAGTAGACGGTCTTGTAGTCGGTGTTGGAGTCGTTGAAGCTTGGTTATTGGAGAAAACGTAGGACTTGGATGAGAACTTGGCATACTTAAAATCATCTTGCACTTGGCGTTCCGCTTTGGTAGCTTGGTGCACGAGCTCGATGAGATTTGAGTATGGTTGGAAGTCGGCGATCTTCTTGATAGGATGATTGAGTCCATTCAAGAAACCTGCCATAGTTTTCTCATCATCTTCCGTTACATTGGCTCTTATCATTGCAATCTCCATCTCCTTGTAGTATTCTTCAACGCTCTTGGTTCCTTGCTTGAGTTGTTGGAGTTTCTTGAAGAGGTCGCGGTTGTAGTAGGTAGGCACGAAGCGTGCTCTCATGAAAACCTTCATTTGTGCCCAAGTAGTGATGGGTGGATCACCTCTTGCCTCGCGGCGCTCAATGACTTGTTCCCACCAAATGAGGACGTAGTCTTGGAACTCAAGGGATTCCATCGCGATCTTCTTCTCTTCTTCATAATTGTGCAAACGGAAGATCCTGTCGACTTTCAATGCCCATGAAAGGTATTCTTTGGGATTGTTACTTCCGTTGAACTTGGGCATGGTAAACTTGAGCTTGCCGTAGTGTTGCTCTTCATTGTGTTGGGGTCGGGGATGATGACGCCCATGTTGAAGATGATTGTCCAACTCGTGGTGCTCTTGATGCAGAGGGTTGTCAACCTCATGTTGATCTTGTCGCGGAGGATTCCCATTGTTTTCATGCTCTTGATGAACTTGATGGTCTTGGCGAGCTTGTGGAGGAACGCGTCGAGCTCGAGGTGGCACTAGATGATGCATGCGAGCTTGAAATTGTCGCTAGTAAATTTCTTCGCGAAGTGCTTCCTCTTCTTCACGGGCTTGTCGGCCTCGGTCGGCAACGGAGTGCTTGAGCGTCACGGAGTTTTTGTTGAGCTTGTTGCGCCTGAAGTGCTTGAGCGTCACGGAGTTTTTGTGCTTGGCGTTGAGCCTCGGTATCGTGTGCATTTTGGTGTAGACGCGCGCGTTCTTCCTCTTCATGTTGGCGTTGTTGTTGTCGTTCGTGAGCCAGTGCAAAGGCTTCTTCGGCTTGACGTTGTCGGCGCTCTTGAGAGTCGGTATCCCAAAGCGGATTGAGGTTTGCTTGACGGTCGGTGCGTGTGGCTCAACGAAGAGTGTTCGATGTCGGTGTACTTGAGTCGGAATGGCGACTTGAACGGCTCCTTCTTGAAGTGGAAGAAGAGCGGCTAAGCAACAAAGCGCAAATCTTGTCCATCCTTGCGTCATTCTCTTGCTTGTGATCGTCGAGCTTGTGGTCGAAGTAGTCCCTTGTACATTGCTCGGAAAGTCGCAAGTCGGCGGCAAGGTTGTCGATGCGTTCACTCATAGCTTGTTGCTCTTGATGCAAAGCACGTTGTGCACTAAAGAGATGACTCTTGGTGACGAAGGAGTTCATGTCGTCGTCTTGCTCCATGAAGAGTGGGTTGGTAGAAGTACTTGGCTTATCCATCATTCCAAGACAAATGTGAGTGGTAGAAAGAGAGGAACGAGTACCAAATGTACCTTGACCGAAGTTGAAAGTGGATCGAGGATCACTCCAATGTAGGACAAGGAAATGGCACAATTGGTACGAGTTCTTGTCGGTTTCTCACACCTACACAAGTAAAAGCTTTTGGTGGAGCTTGGTTAGGATCATGGCACAAAATTTGATGCAATTGTAAGTGAGCTTCAATAATGTTGGAAAAGATTCGCAAGATGCAATGTAACAAGTAGACCAAGCATATAAGGTACACGGAAGCACACACGCAAAGAGATAAGTGGGGTTGTGCAACCAAGGGTGAGCCAAAATGTGGAATCCACAAAAATGCTCTTGTTGCACAACACTAGAGAGAGGCTAGCATGATTGCACGATAGGTGGATACAAGAACTGGTGCACAACCTATTTGGCAAAAATGCGACGACTTCTATCCCAAATATTTTGAATGCAAGGTGCTGCTATGATATGATCCAAGATGATCGAGTATGACAATCGTAATGTTGTATGATGCTATGGTTCTTGCTTAAAAGCTCTTTGCTTATCTTTCCTCTTTGCTTAAAAGCTTGGTTGGCTCTTTGATGTTTGAGCTCTTTTCTCATGCAATGCTTGACGAGCCAAGATAGCAAGTGAGTATGCGATGACAAGTTTGTGCCACAAGAGATGATACCAATATAGGCAACAATGATGTATGTATGCTATGGGAAGTATGATCACTAATG
The DNA here is from genome assembly GCF_003073215.2 of Triticum urartu. Taxonomy (NCBI): domain Eukaryota; kingdom Viridiplantae; phylum Streptophyta; class Magnoliopsida; order Poales; family Poaceae; genus Triticum; species Triticum urartu. The sequence goes on from NC_053022.1 coordinate 193,530,023, forward strand.
TGCACAAGTCTCGTTGCCGGCAATACTCAATGGATAGTCTCGATGGGTAAGCAACGCAAAGGAGTAAGGCTATGATGGCTATCAATGTAGTGGCAAGAGTGATATGTCCAATACCAAGATGAGGTTACCGGTCTTGCTTCCGGAATGGTGTCAAAATGGTGGCACGAATACCAAGTCGTAGTCTTCGTGGTCGTTGTTGATGACGCGTCCGTGGCGAAGATGAGCGGCGGTGATGTTGATGTCGAACCGTACCTAGATAGCTGAAACAAAAAAGGATACGGTACCGCAACTCAAATTCTCAAACCTCAAAGTGTAATTGTGTCGGAGAGCAAAACGGTCCAAAGATGGTGAGTTATGCGGAAGTGGTGGAGGTATGCGGAAGTATATATGGTATATGGTGAGCACCGGAACAAAAGTTGGTGGAATTTGGGCGGAGTTGTGGAAGTAGTGCGAACTTTCTGTCGAAGCCGGAAGTTCCGGGCAAGACGGAGGGTCCGGGGTCCAGAGGTTCTGGGGAAGGCCGGAAGCTCCGGGGGCTGGAATGTCCGGGCTGGACCGGAAGTTCTGGTGGTCGGGATTCTACCAAGAACAGAGACTTTGGGATCGTGGATTTGGGCGGAAAAACTTGGGGAAAAGGCCCAAATCCAAAGGGGAAAAAGAAGAAATTGGAGGAAAATAAGGGTGGGGAGGCTAGATCTACGATCCACACACAAAATTCACGGGTCAAAACCAACAAAATCTCAACACACGAACAAATCACAAAAAAAATTTGGGGCTATTTTTGGTGGGGATTTTCTCATTAGGACGAAAAACAACAAAATTAGGCTAGAAACACAACGGGGAGGCTCCGAAATCGTGATCAACCTTGCTCTAGATACCAAGATGATGTAGGTTGGAACCCTAATCGCCCGATCTTTCACGAAAGGAGCTCATCCCGCAAAGAACGCGAAGAACACGAGGAGGGAAACGAGGGAAAACACAAGGGAAAATACAAGAGGAACACTCAAACTAACAAGAGCAAGTCACACATGTGCTAGATCCTCGGGCACATAGAACGATACACGAATCCACGGACAACTAAGGACGATATAAAAGGGTAGCCGGTTCTTCTCCGTGAGGAGGTCTTCAATCCACGGGGGGATCTTCTCCGCGATGAGGTCTTGAATCCAAGTGGATCTTCTCCGAAGAGGGGCCACGGTCTCTCACGAGGAGTAGATCTGATGTGGATGAGCCAAGCTCTATCTCTGAGTATGAGCTAAACCAACGCTAACCCTAGAAAGTCGTACGGGATAAAGTATATATAGTCTAGGTGACGAAAGGGTACACAGGCCTCGGCCCAAGTGGCTGCGCGCAGGCAGGGCCGGAAGTTCCGGGCTAGGCCGGAAGTTCCGGGCGCCGGAGGTTCCGGGGAGGGTCTGGCCTAAGCAGAGAGTTGGCGCGGTGGAGATGTGCTGGCATACGGGGCCAGAAGGTCCGGGCAGGCCAGAGGTTACGTGATGAGGACATCAACACCATTGTTACATCCACATCCCCAACTGTTACACATACTGGACCAATTACTAGAGCTCGCGCACGCCAATTAAATTACCAGGTACTTTCGTTTCTTGGTAATGATTCTAATGTTCATGAGAATATGATGCTGCCTAAATTGGATACATTTGTTTTGCTTACAAATGAAGGGCCTAGCTTGGAGAAGGATGAACATTGGAGCAAGAACACCCATGGAGTTGATGGCATGCGCAAGGGGATCAAGAACGGAGTTACAAGTGATGATTTCAGGACTTTGAAGCCACCATAAGGAGTGCATGAAGCCTTGGACGAAATATACAAGATGCCACTTCATAATATTCGTCCATAGGCTATTCTAGGTGCTGCGTCACCTTATTATTGGCCCAGGCCCATGTAATTTCGAAATACTTAAGTATAGGCTATTTTTAGAGTCCGTATGTGTGGGGAAACAAGAGTTAGGGTTGGTTTCGGACCCCACCCTCAAGGGCCACGAAATTCCCCCCTCTTCCTCCATATATACAGCCCTTAGGGCGTCGTTTAGACTTTGGGTTTTGTTTAGATTAAAAGTTCGCCATAGTTGCAACTTCTCGTACTTCGTTTGTGTCCAACGACCAGACCAAGACGTCACAGAACCCCACCTTGATAAATAAAGCTTTCATCCTATATTCGCAATATCCAGATTGCAATCTCAGTTTCTTGCTTGTTCTTTGTTTGCTTGCAGGAAACAGACCCTCGTGGTCAGGTTGATCGTGCTCCGGTGTGGTTAATAACCCCTCGGAAGTTGGTTTAGCGATTGCTAAGGCGCGACGTCTCGCACGTTCGTAGTCGGATCATCAAGGTTGACTCCCACAAAAATGATAGCCACCATCTCATCGAAACATCGGGACACCTTTGCCTCTATCAAGTGGTATCAGATTTCCAGGTTGCTCGGTGAGATTTTACAGTTTTTCATAGATTAGATCGAGTCTGTTCTTCATACCTACAGTCCACGAAAAAGCCACAAACAAAAAATTAGGGTTAGTTCATCATATCCGAACCAATCTGAGCCTTTGCGTAATTTTTTTAGGGTTTTTGCTTTGTTGAATTTGCGGTTGCATCGTCGTGTCAAGTTGCTGCTCTTAGAGTCTAGTCTTTTAGAGTTTCGAGTTCTGGTCATAAGTTGTCACGCCGCCGCCGCACCATCATCATCGCCTTGCCATCTACCACCATTGCTTATCCGCCACCGCTCTGAATCCGTATCCATATACCACCACCAGTCTGTATCCATATACCACCACCAATCTGTATCCATATACCACCACTGCTACCATATACCACCACCGCTGCCATATACCACAACCATATATCCACCACTAATCCGAGTTCATCTCATATTAGGTTTGTTTTTGAGATCAATCTAAATTCCGGTTCCTGTTTCCTTGCCTGCGTAGGTCTCGGAAAAAAAAGAGTCTGGAGACCCCCGGGCAGTTTTTAGGCCAAAATTTCGGCGACCAAAAATATTTTTCCCTATCCTATTTTTAGGCTTTTCTGAGTCTTTTGAGCCACGTGCCATCATAGTGATTTTTTGTCGCACTTTTTCGTCGTCGCTGCCCTGATTTCCGGAAAAAAAATCGAAAAAAAATTTCGTGCCCATCCTATCAGTTTGATGAGGGAAGAGTTTTGAGACACTCTCCATTATAGTGATTTTTCGCAAAAAAAAGAGGAGCGCAAAAAAAAGAGCGAATTTTTTTTCCAGAGTGTGCTTTTCCCTTGTTTACGTGCAGCGCCGTGATTTTGTTAGTGTTCTAGGCTCGCGTCTCTAGCACGGTCTAGCCTAGGACCAGCACAGTACCGTCGTTGAGCGTTTATTCAACTTTGCATCTCTGAATTGATTATTGGTGACCCTTTTTGCTACCATATTATAAGCCTTCCCAGCTCCACATACATCTATGTCGTGCGTTTGACTCTCCCTGGCAATCGCTCTATCCAAGCTTTTGAGAGTTTTGACTACAACGGTTGCCGATCACTGCCTGCTGCTGGGTAAAAACTGGTAAGAATTTGAGATTTGCTTGACGGATTTGTGACACCCGCCACCACCACTACTTGTTAGTAGTCTGTAGGATCATATTCTTGTGTGTTTCTATTGTTGCTAACCATGCCAGGATCACAAGCCGACGAGACTGACTGGGAGAACTTGACGAACAAGGAGCTTCATGATAAGTTTCAGCAAATGATGAGTGGACAGGTGCAAGATGTGCTAAACAGATTTGAAGAGGCCATGGAGAAGATAGATGGCATGGAGAAGACGTTTGAAACAAAGCTCGATAACAAGTTTGCTGAATTGCTTTCGCGTTTTCCACCACCACCACCGGCTGCTCCTGCCGCACCTCTGCAACAACAGCAACAACACTGACTACCTCCACGCTGGGAAACAGCCCTCCGCCGAGCGAGCCGTGTCCCTCTTCAGTCGGGCCAAACTGTTGGTGCTGCTATTGATACTTTTGTGGCTCCTACTGCTGATGTGGAGGAGGATGATTATGTGGGAGATTACGAGGATCAGGTTGATCAAAATCAGAACTATGTGCCACCACCAGCACAGCAACCACCAGGTCGTCCACATGCAAATAATGGCAATGGTAGGGATCACCCTTAGGTACGAGATCATGACCATCTCCCTAAACTAAAATTGAATATTCCACCATTTGAGGGTAGATATGTTCCTGATATATATCTTACTTGGGAGTTAGAAACTGAACAACGATTTACATGTTTACAATATCCTGAGGAGAGACGTGTTCCTGCTGCTGTTTGTGCATTCACTAGTTTTGCATGTGTTTGGTGGTCTAAGCATTGTAGATTATATCCTATTCCAGCTACTTGGGATGCTTTGAAAACTGCTATGCGTACTCGTTGGGTTCCACCATATTATCAACGTGAATTACTTCAAAAATTGCAGCGATTAAGACAAGGAAAAAATTCTGTAGAAGAATATTATTAGGAATTGCAAACTGGCATGATTAGATGTGGTATTGTTGAGGAGAATGAAGCTATGCTTGCACGTTTTATGGGTGGATTAAATAGAGAGATTCAGACCATTCTAGAGTATAATGAGTATACTAATATCACTCGTTTATTCCATCTTGCTTGTAAAGCTGAACGTGAAGTGCAGGATCGACAGGCATTGGCGCGTACTAACTTTTCTGCAGGTTGACCTTCATCCTGGACACCACGTGCATCATCTACTTCCACATGTTCTGCTACACCGGCACCTCCGTCGGCTGCCACCTCCAACCGTGATACAATAAAGCAGGCACAATCACCACTATCTGCCAAGAGCACACCTTCTGGGCCTGGAAAGAGCTCTTCTTCATCCATGGCATCAACAGGGCAAACACATGATATTATTTGTCGATGTAGCAAGGGTGGAGGTCATTATGCGAGAGAATGCCCATCTAAGCGTGTGATGATTGTTACTGAGGACGGTGGGTATGAGTCCGCTAGTGACTATGATGAGGAGACTTTGGCTCTTATTACACGTGACGAACACGGTGGAGACGATTCTGATCATGAGACGCAATACATGGCTCCTGAAGATGCTGACAGGTATGAATGTTTAGTTGCTCAACGTGTTTTGAGTGTGCAGGTTACACAAGATGAGCAAAATCAGAGGCATAATTTGTTCCATACCAAGGGAGTTTTAAAGGAACGTTCTGTTCATGTAATCATAGATGGACGGAGTTGCAACAACTTGGCTAGCATGGAGATGGTGGAGAAGCTATCTCTCACCACAAGACCACATCCACATCCTTACTACATCCAATGGTTCAACAACAGTGGCAAGGTTAAGGTAACACGTACTGTTCGTGTGCATTTTAGTATCTCTACATATGCTGATTATGTTGATTGTGATGTGGTACCTATGCAAGCATGTTCCTTATTACTTGGTAGACCATGGCAATTTGATAAAAATTCTGTACACCATGGTAGAAACAATCAGTATACTCTTGTTCATAACGATAAAAATATTACTTTGCTTCCTATGACTCCTGATTCCACTTTGAAAGATGATATTAATAGACCTAATAAAGCAAAACAGGAGACAAATAAGAGTGAAAATCAGATTGTGGCAAAAGAATTTGAGCACCAAATGAAGCCTAATAATACACCATCTACTGTTGTTTCTGAAATTAAATTGAAAAGTGCATGTTTAATTGCCACCAAATCTGATATTGATGAGCTAGATTTTAGCAAATCTATTTGCTATGCTTTTGTGTGCAAAGAGGCATTATTTTCATTCGAGGACGTGCCTTCCTCTTTGCCCCCTGCTGTCACTCAGATTTTGCAGGAGTTCGCTGACGTCTTTCCACAACACGTGCCACCGGGATTACCACCTATTCGAGGGATTGAGCATCAAATTGACTTAATTCCCGGTGCTTCGCTACCCAACCGTGCACCATACCCTACCAATCCAAAGGAGATGAAGGAGATTATGCGTCAAGTATAGGAGCTGCTCGACAAAGGTTATATACGCGAATCTCTTAGTCCTTGTGCTATTCCTATTATACTAGTGCCTAAAAAGGATGGTACGTCGCGTATCTGTGTTGATTGTAGAGGCATTAATAATATTACTATTCGTTATCGTCATCCTATTCCCAGGCTTGATGATATGCTTGATGAATTGAGTGGCTCTACAATATTTTCCAAAGTTGATTTGCGTAGTGGATACCATCAAATTCGTATGAAATTGGGAGATGAATGGAAGACAACATTTAAAACTATGTTTGGTTTATATGAGTGGTTAGTCATGCCTTTTGGGTTAACTAATGCGCCTAGAACTTTTATGAGACTAATGAACAAAGTTTTACGTGCTTTCATTGGACGATTTGTGGTAGTCTATTTTGATGATATACTGATTTATAGCAAATCTTTGGAAGAACATTTGGAACATTTACGTGCTATTTTTATCGCTCTACGTGATGCACGTTTGTTTGCTAACCTTGGGAAGTGCACCTTTTGCACCGACCGAGTATCTTTTCTTGGCTATGTTGTTACTCCACAGGGAATTGAAGTTGATAAATCCAAGATTGAAGCTATTGAGAGTTGGCCGCAGCCCAAAACGGTCACACAAGTGAGGAGTTTCCTTGGCCTCGCTGGTTTCTATAGGCGTTTTGTGAGAGATTTCAGCACCATTGCTGCACCTCTCAACGAGCTTACAAAGAAGGATGTGCCTTTTGTTTGGGGTACCGCACAGGAAGAAGCCTTCACGGTATTGAAAGATAAGTTGACACAAGCTCCTTTACTCCAACTTCCTGATTTTAATAAGACTTTTGAGCTTGAATGTGATGCTAGTGGAATTGGATTAGGAGGTGTGTTATTACAAGATGGCAAACCTGTTGCATACTTTTCTGAAAAATTGAGTGGGCTTAGTCTGAACTATTCTACTTATGATAAAGAATTGTATGCTCTTGTTCGGACCTTAGAAACATGGCAACATTATTTATGGCCCAAGGAATTTGTTATATATTCTGATCATGAATCTTTGAAACACATTAAAAGTCAAGCAAAACTGAACCATCGACATGCTAAATGGGTTGAATTCATTGAGACTTTCCCTTATGTCATTAAACACAAGAAGTCTAAATAAAATGTTATTGCTGATGCATTGTCTCATTGTTATACTATGCTTTCACAACTTGACTTTAAAATATTTGGTTTGGAGACCATCAAAGATCAATATGTGCATGATGCTGAATTTAAAGATGTATTGCAGAATTGTAAGAAAGGGAGAACTTGGAACAAGTTCGTTCTTAACGATGGATTTGTGTTTCGTGCTAACAAGCTATGCATTCCAGCTAGCTCCGTTCGTCTTTTGTTGTTGCAGGAGATGCATGGAGGGGGATTAATGGGACACTTTGGTGTCAAGAAGACGGAGGATATACTTGCTACACATTTCTTTTGGCCAAAGATGAGACGGGATGTTGAGCGTTTTGTTGCTCGCTGCACTACATGTCAAAAAGCTAAGTCACGACTCAATCCTCATGGTTTATATATGCCTTTGCCTCTACCTAGTGTTCCTTGGGAGGATATACTTATGGAATTTATTTTAGGTTTACCTCAAACAAAGAAGGGGAGGGATAGCATATTTGTTGTCGTGGATAGGTTCTCGAAAATGGCACACTTTATACCATGTCATAAAAGCAAGGATGCTGTTAATGTTGCTGATTTGTTCTTTCGTGAAATTATTCGCTTGCATGGTGTGCCAAATACTATTGTTTTAGATCGTGATACTAAATTTCTTAGCCACTTTTGGAGATGTTTATGGGCTAAGTTGGGGACTAAACTGCTTTTTAGTACTACTTGTCACCCCCAAACTGATGGACAAACTGAAGTAGTCAATAGAACATTGTCTACTATGCTTAGGGCTGTTTTGAAGAATAATAAGAAAATGTGGGAAGAATGCTTGCCTCATATTGAATTTGCTTATAATCGTTCATTGCATTCTACTACTAAGATGTGCCCTTTTGAAATTGTGTATGGTTTCCTACCTCGTGCACCTATTGATTTTTTGCCTCTTCAATCTTCGGAGAAGGTTAATTTTTGACGCGAAAGAACGTGCTGAATTGATTTTAAAAATGCATGAGTTAACTAAGGAAAACATTGAGCGTATGAATGCTAAATATAAACTTGCTGGAGATAAGGGTAGAAAACATGTTGTGTTTGCACCTGGAGATCTTGTTTGGTTACATTTACGTAAGGATAGATTTCCTAATTTGCGCAAATCAAAGCTAATGCCACATGCTGATGGTCCTTTTAAGGTGTTAGAGAAAATAAATGATAATGCATATAAACTTGAGCTGCTTGCAGATTTTGGGGTTAGTCCCACTTTTAACATTGCAGATTTGAAGCCTTATTTGGGTGAGGATGATGAACTTTCGTCGAGGACGACTTCATTTTAAGAACGGGAGGATGATGAGGACATCAATACCATTTTACATCCACAGCCCCTGCTGCTATACATACTGGACCAATTACTGGAGCTCGCGCACGCCAATTGAAATATCAGGTAGTTTCGTTTCTTGGTAACAATTCTAATGTTCACGAGAATATGATGCTGCCTATATTGGGTACATTTGTTTTTCTTACAAAGGAAGTGCCTAGCTTGCATAAGAAAGATGAACTTTGGAGCAAGATCAAACATGGAGATGATGGCATGCGCAAGGGGACCAAGAACGGAGTTACAAGTGATGATTTCAGGACTTTGAAGCCACTATAAGGAGTGCATTAAGCCTTGGACGAAATATACAAGATGCCACTTCATAAATTTCGTCCAGAGGCTATTCTAGGTGCTGCGTCACCTTATTATTGGGCCAGGCCCATGTATTTTCGAATTACTTAAGTATAGGCTGTTTTTAGAGTCCGTGTGTGTGGGGAAACAAGAGTTAGGGTTGGTTTCGGACCCCTCCTCCAAGTGCCACAAAATTCCCCCCTCTTCCTTCATATATACAGCCCTTAGGGCGTTGTTTAGACTTTAGGGTTTTGTTTAGATTAAAAGTTCGCCATAGCTGCAACTTCGCTTACTTTGTTTGTGTCCAACGACCAGACTGTGATAGCCTGGCTTAATAGGGATGATAGACTACTCATATCAATAAGGAATTCCTTCTTTTTCGGAAGTCCATTCGGACAGAACTCCAAAGTTAAGCATGCTCAGCTTGGAGTAATTTTAGGATGGGTGACCGACCGTGAAGTTGCTCCTGGGTGCGCACGACTGAGGACAAAGTGTGCAGAAAAGACTAGTATTGATCTGTGGGGCCAGTCTAGATCCCGCCAGGAGTAACGACCACCGGCGGGTGTTTCCGGGGCGTTGCAAGTTGGTATTAGAGCCGACCCTCGAGGTTACACAGATGTTTGCGGACAGGTGCGCGGTCATGTTGTTCATGACGTTTGTGACCCGTCGTGGCACACGGCATGGTACATGTACCGGACTGGATGCACAGACGGTTGTGCCAAGAGGGAATGTTCCTGTGGCCCGACGAGGACGTCGGTTCCTCTGAGTGGGGGTGTATGTGATAGACTAGCTTAATAGGGATGATAGACTACTCAAATCAATAAGGAATTCCTTCTTTTCCGGAAGTCCATTCGGACAGAACTCCAAAGTTAAGCGTGCTCAGCTTGGAGTAATTTCAGGATGGGTGACCGACCGGGAAGTTGCTCCCGGGTGCGCACGAGTGAGGACAAAGTGCGCAGAAAAAAGACTAGTATTGATCAGTGGGGCCAGTCTAGATCCCGCCAGGAGTAATGACCACCGGCGGGTGTGTCCGGGGCGTTACAAGTAGTTTGTCAGGACCGGATTTTCGGTATATTAATTTCCCAAAAACGGCCCTTGTGCTCACCAGACCCAGGATTACAGTTAGCTGATGAGACACCAACTTGTTACAGAAACTCCAAGCAAATACAAAATATGTAGTTCAAGACCATTCTGGCCTATGAGTACAACAAATGGTTTGCTAGTGGCTGAAGGCGGAAGCGATTTGCGGATCACTAGCATCTATGGGACTCCATTTCCCTTAGGAATAGCTGACCAGGATAACTCCTATCTTCGCGAGGCTACTATCTCCGTTGCGTAGGTTACGGGGCTGTCATCGCAACGCTCCTTTCCACGCAAGAAATCTGGCCAAGAGAATAGCCAGGGACAAGCCAGTGAGTACTTTGAATGTACTCGCAAACATTAAGAACACATGTATAATATAGCCATTGAAAATCATGCTTTAAAATATTCTATGATCACTTCGTCAGTTATGAAATAAGGTTCATGATGCACGCAAGTAGATCATTTAGATAAATCACGAGTAAACAATCAGGGTGTAAAAATATAATGCACCGATCGGGTGTCTGAAGCGACGTCTCGAAAGGATAATAATATGAAGCATGCCTCAGTCGGGCGTCTCAGCGACACCACAGAAAGGGCTTATATATAAAAGGAATAACAAGCATGCCACAATCGGGCGTCGGTGCGACACCACATAAAGGGCTTATAAGTAAATCAAATAATGGACATGCCACAGTCGGGCGTCTGTGCGACACCGCATAAAGGGCTTATAAGTAAATGAAATAACAAACAAGCCACAGTCGGGCGTCTGACCGACGCCACAAAATGGGCTTATATATAAACATATTCATAGTGAATATCCAGGAGGTAGTACCGTCCCAGGGATATTCATTATTTCAAACAATGCAAACGGTTAGTCCACAATGATAATAATCATAACCATCATATATTACAAGTCATGGACACGGCTATTCGAATAGGTTCAATATCTCTGCAGAGGGTGTACTCTTTATCCACGAGTAACGGATTTCTTTAGTCCATCAGAACTAATTCCGTCTACAGTCTTTTAGTCGAAAGCACGCCTTACTTGCACACACCAGCTTAAATTTACTCGTGTCTGGAATCACCCAGACACCTGTTAAGCAAAACTCTAAGTGGGGAGGCTACAACCTCGCGTAGCATGGGCTCAAATTTTTATCGCGCGCTCTAAGGGGTGGCCTCCCCTCTCGGTCCCAACCGGAAGCACCCATGCCCCCGGACCAGGTGGCATGCCTACCAGCTACAACCGGTATCTTCCACCATGGCCTCTCTGTACGGTGTGTGCTAGGACAGGGGTTGACAACTTACTGAACCGTACCCTACCTACGGCAGGGGCAAGTGGCAGCATGAAACAAGTATGGTGGTTACTGGAACAAGACTCGATCTACGGCCGACTCAGGAGGCTTAAGTATTTCTTGCATGGTTAGCTCAAGAATTATATTTCACAGTCATCAGACACAACCACCACTTATCATACCTCCCCCTACCCTACCGGTCATAACCGTCTCGACGAGGGACAAGCTCGTGTCTACACAAGACAGAGACTTTCCCGGGTCCTTCCCGGTAGGCATGAGAGGCATATGAGGGTGATTGCTATCACAAGTATGTCCATTTCCAACAGCAAAAATTACCATTTTTGCACTCAAAGCGTATGATCATATCGTCACAAAAAAAATAACTAATGCTTTATGTTGAGGTGGGGTTATAACCGTATCAAACAATCCCCAAATTATATTATGCCAGGGTTCAGAATGCTTGCCTTCAAGGTGTGGAGAGGTGAGGTGCTCTCCAAAACTTTTGAAAGTTTTCTCCTCTCTACAACAAATCCTATTTTAAATAAATTTGAATTAACACATACTTTAGAAACAGTACAAAAAGGTTGTTTGGAAAATTTTGAAATAAATATGAAAATAAACTAGACAATATTTGAGAAACAATAGAAAAAGAATCAAGTCATTTTGATTTATATTTAAAAATTTATAGCCAGTCGAAGTTTCAGTCAAACTCTGTTTTTAAAATAAAACAGAAAAGAAAACGTTTCAGATAAGAATACGCTTTCGAAGCAGGGGATACGCACTTGGGGGTTTTATGCCTTCACTTATCCAGCATGGACGGGCGCGTGGGTCACTGACAGTGGGTCCACGGGGCCCACTGGTCAGGTTTGACCAGTCCTCTCTCCCTCCTCATCCTCTGCCCGAACGGAGGCCGGACTCCGGTGATCAACGTCGGTGAACGGCGGCTCCCCGTGGCTCCAGAGGGTCGGGATGGATCCGCAATACCGGGGCGGTCCTCCTGGTGGTCGTTGGGTCGGCGGGCGTGGAGGGAGTCGCCGGCGGCGAGCTCCACGGCGGAGGAGGCTTCGGGTGGGTTTTGGGGTTCTGGGCTGCCATGGTTCCCGATCGCATATGAGAGGCTGGGGAGCTCCGCTAGGTTGAGGGGAGTCGAGTGGTGTCGCTGGATGGGTGGGGGAGGCTCGGGTTGTGACGCACGGCACCGGAACGAGGCGGAGGCCGCACTGATCGGAGACGAGGAAGACAGATTCCCGCCGTCGATTGCTGCTACGGGGGTGCTAGGTGGGGTGGCTTGAGGTCGCCTGAGGTTTCGGAGAGGCTCGGGGTTCGTTAAATAGGCGGTCGGGGTCGGTTCCGACGATGGCCGTGGATAAGAACGCCGGCGACCATCATTCTGTTGCAGCAGGGGGGATGTTGCGGTGACGAGCGCTTGCGGACAAGCTTGTGGATGAGCTCGGACTGCTCTAGAGGGCAGCTGGCATGCGGGGGTGGCTTGGGCAGTGCCGTCCATGGCAGGGCGCACTGTGGCCGCCCGCTAGCCGCCGCTGCCGACCTGACGGCGGCGCTGTGGAGCTCCAGGGGTGGCTCTGCGGCGATGGGAGGGGTCGGGGCGTCGACTGGGAGAGGGGAAGGGCCAGAGTGAGCGCGGGGCGTCGGCAGTGGGACGCGGCGACTCGGTGCGCACACATGCAAAACATGCGCTCTGGGAACGCCCAGAGCACGCACGCTGCGTGTTTGGCAGAATGCCACGGCATGCCAGAGGGCTCCAAATCACCTAAGGTTTAGCAGGTCTAGGCTAGGGCCATCTAGGAGTTTAGTGGACAAGCTGGTTAGGTCAGGGGATCAAGTTCACAAAGCAAACTAATAATCATGCCAAATCTGCTTATACACCCAAGGTGTTCGACAGAATGCTAAGTGCATCTAGGAAACTCTTTGGGGGGGGGGGGGGCAAAAGCCCCAGACCAATGTCTCTTTAAATGAAGGAGAGGATGGCTAGGTCATTTGGCCAAAGCCAGAAACTTGTTAGTGCAAGCTTTGCAAAACTTCAGTTTTCGACAAAAAGAACAATGCCTCGTTGCATGCACTTAAAATCCTCCAATGGGTCCTCTCTCCTGGACTTAAGGGTTTTGTAGGATGGGCTATAAGTAGGAAAAAGCTCATGGTTACTAGAGCAAGATAAATTAGGGTTGCAGTAGAAAACTCCCAACTGGGCCAGAATGAAAAAGAGGTTGATTCACTCAAATTTTTCAAAGAATATAAATGGGTTTTTGCATAAAGTTGCATAACATGCTCCTATGAGTATCCCAAAATTTTGGTGGAAGCTTGAAAGAAATATTTAAAGCGGTTGTAGTGAAAAATTGCTCTCTGGGCCAGATTTGAAAACTTGGTGTAGAGCTCAAAATATCCAAAGAATTAAATATATTTTTGCATAAAAGTGATTTAAAAACATCACATGGCATCTCCAAATTTTGGTTGGAATTTTAGATGAATTTATAAAAGGGTTGTAGTACAAATGGGGCCCTAAAACCATGGGAAACCATTTTTAAAGAAATGAAGATCAGGAAAAACAATTATATAATTAATCCCATAGACAAAAGAAAAGTTTTCTTGAGAGGGTAAACAAGTCCCAATATATTTGGAAAGTTTTCACTTGGGGTAAAACTCCATAATAACCAAGAAAGGTTCTGAAATCAAAAGAAAGATCCAGAAAGTGAAAGTTTAAAATCTCCTGGAAAAATTTTAATTAATAAAACAAGGCCAAGATTTTGGGGTGTCACACAGACCAAGACGTCACATAACCCCACCGTCATTAATAAAGCTTTCCTCTTTTATTCATAATATCCAGATTGCAATCTATGTTTCTTGCTTGTTCTTCGTTTGCTCTCAGGAAACAGACACTCATGGTTAGGTTGATCATGCTCCGGCGTGGTCAATAACCCTCGGAAGTTGGTTTAGCGATGGCTAAGGCACGACATCTTCGCACGTTCGTAGTCGGATCGTCAAAGTCGACTCCCACAGAAAACGATCTATATCTCATCGAAACATCGGGACACCTTCGCCTCTATCACATCTCCCAATTTCATACAAATTTGATGGTATCCACTACACAAATCAACTTTGGAGAAAGTTGTAGAGCCACTCAATTCATCAAGCACATCATCTAAAAAAGGAATAGGATGATGATAACGAATAGTAATATTATTAATGCCTCTACAATCAACGCACATACGCGATGTACCATTCTTTTTCGGCACTAAAATGATAGAAACAGCACAAGGACTAAGGGATTCGCGTAGATAACCTTTATCGAGCAGTTCTTGTACTTGACGCATAATCTCCTTCGTCTCCTCTGGATTGGTATGGTATGGTGCACGGTTGGGTAGAGATGCACCGGGAATTAAGTCAATTTGATGCTCAGTCCCTCGAATAGGTGGTAATCCCGATGGCATGTCTTGTGGGAAGACGTCAGCGAACTTCTGCGAAATGTTAGTGACAGCACGGGGTAAAGAGGAAGGCACGTTCTCGAATAAAAATAATGCCTCTTTGCACACAAAAGCATAGCAAAGCGATTTGCTGAAATCTAGCTCATCACTATCAAATTTTGTGGCAAGTAAGCACACACTTTTCAATTTAATTTCAGAAGCCACACTAGATGGTTTATTACTAGGTTTGATTTGTTGCTCAAATTCTTTTGCCACAATCTGATTTTCACTCTTATTTTTCTCCTGTTTTGCTTTATTAGCTCTATTAATATCATCTTACAAAATGGATTCAGGAGTCACAGGAAGCAAAGTAATATGGCTATCCTTATGAACAAGTATACTGATTATTTCTACCATGGTGTACAGAATTTTTATCAAATTGCCATGGTCTACCAAGTAATAAGGAACAAGCTTGCATGGGTACCACATCACAATCAACACAATCAGCATATGAAGAGATACTAAAATGCACACGAACAGTACGTGTTACCTTAACCTTGCCGCAGTTGTTGAACTGATGAGGACATGACTACCTTGGATACGACCAAAAATATTGCATACATGCATATTTGTCAGGTGATTTCTAATGCAAACTATTCAATAATATATTTATATTATCCAGAACAAAAATACTTCACACACTTTTGTGTTTTATCTAATTGCAGGTGTATGGGACATTTGTACAATCCACATATGAAAATAGGGGAAAAGAAGAAGTTTAGGTTCTGTTCGAAAAGTCCTCTCACGTCACTTTTGGGCCAAGAGAAGATAGAGTCCAAGTCTCTCACGTTCTGGATTCAGATTCGGACTGCACAGACATACCTGACACAAAACGCCAACAACTTTTTTCATACGGACTTCGAATTGGGTGATTCTTTTTTTGTTGGAAACTAGATTTCGTGCTCTTTCCAACCCAATTGAATTCACCTTTAAATTCGTCCGGAGCATTGAGTTATGGATGAAATAATATGGCGTTGCAGCACAATCCGAGTCAAACTACAAGCCCAAAGGTGTTGCATCACCTCCACTTGGCCCATGAGCCTTGTATGACCTAGGGTTAGTTTTAGGCTGCCTTGGGACGTCATCCCAGCTCCTTTGCCGCCACCCCTCTCTCCTATATAAGTAGATCCATCTAGTAGTTTTTTCCTTGTGATTTGTTTAGTTAAAAGTTAGCCATTGCAACTTCGTGTACTTCGTTTGTGTCCAACGACCAGACCAAGACCGCTTACGGATCCCCACCATTATCAATACTTCATATATATATTTGCAATATTCAGATTGCTTTATCATATTCTTGCTCGTTCTTCGATTGCTTACAGGAATAGACCTTCGTGGTCAGGATGATCGTGCTTCCGGCATCGTCAGTAACCTCAGAAGACTGGTTTAGCGATTGCTAAGGCGCAACGTCGTGCACGTTTGTAGTCGGATCGTCAAAGTCGTCTCCACCAAATCGATAGTTATCATCTCATTGAATGATCGGGACACCCTCGCCTCTATCAAGTGGTATCAGTTTTCAGGTTGCTCGGTGAGAATTTCCAGTTTTTCCTAGATTAGATTTATTTTCTTACCTATTGTCTAACAAAAAGCCACAAAAAAGGTTAGATCTATTCATCCTTTGTCCAAGCCAATCTGAGCCTTTGCAATTTTCTTTTCATTGCTTGCATAGTTGAATTATTGGTTGCATCGTCGTGTCGAGTTGCTTGTCTTAGTGTCTAGTTCGTTTAGAGTTTCGAGTTCTGTTCACATTAGTCACGCCGCCGCTGCATTGTTATCCCTTTCACTGTCCACCACCCATCCATCAATTTCCACCATGTGCTACCCATTGTTCATTGTCACAATCATAGTTGAGGTCGTTCACATCTTCGCTATATCCAATCTGCATCTTATCTAGTTTGTTTGGAAAGAGGGAGAGCGAAGAAAAGAGAAAAAAAGAAAAAAAGTAAAAAAAAGTGAGAGAAAAAAAAGATAAAGAAAAAGAAAAAAGTGTGAGGAAAAAAAGAGAGAAGAAAAAAAAACAAAATTCGGATCTATAGACTCAATGTCGTGCTTGAATTCGGATTGGAATCTATTTTGTACGCTGTTCAGTAAAACAGTCATAACTTCCTCATACGAAGTCCGTTTTGGCTCCGCGAGTACTCAAATGAAAGCTAGCGACACACCGCATCTAAATAGTGGCGTAAGCTAGTTCAATATTTGTCACCTCAAAATCGGCTTCTAAATAGATCTTTTTTCCCTCTGAAGTTCATGAACACAACTTATTCCAGTTTTTCAGGCCAGTTTTAGAATTTTTTGACTACTCATATCAACTCAGAATTGAGTGATTCCTTTTGTGCTTAAAAGCTTGAGTAAATACCATTCTTGAAGAATTATCAAAAAAAATTGGCACAAACTTTTGTAGAGGAAAGTTAGAGAGAAAGTTGTTGATATATCCTGCTTGGCTGTTGTTTCAGATCATTATCTTTACGGCTATTGTGATCTTCACTTATATTTTGCTGTCCAGAGCTACTTCTTATCTTTTATTGATGCTAGTTGTTGATAGAGGCAAAGGTGTCCTGATGTTTCGATGAGATAGTGGCTATCGTTTTTTGTGGGAGTCGACCTTGACGATCCGACTACGAACGTGCGAGACGTCGCGCCTTAGCAATCACTAAACCAACTTCCGAGGGTTATTGACCACGCTGGAGCACGATCAACCTGACTACTAGGGTCTGTTTCCTGCAAGCAAACAAAGAACTAGCAAGAAACTGAGATTGCAATCTAGATATTGCGAATATAAGATGAAAGCTTTATTGATTAAGGTTGGGTTCTGTGACGCCTTGGTCTGGTGGCTTCAGAGTCCTGGAATCATCACTTGTAACTCTGTTCTTGTTCCCCTTGCGCATGCCATCATCTCCATGCTTGAACTTGCTCCAAGGTTCATCTTTCTTGTCCAAGCTAGGCCCTTCATTTTAATCAAAACAAATGTATCCAACTTAGGCAGCATCATATTCACATGAACATTAGAATCGTTACCAAGAAACGAAAGTACCTGATAATTCAATTGGCGTGCGCGAGCTCTAGTAATTGGTCCAGTATGTACATCAGTAGGGGCTGTGGGTGTAACAATGGTATTGATGTCCCCATCATCCTCCCCTTCTTGAAATGAAGTCGTCCTCGACGAAAGTTCATCGTACTCACCCAAATAAGGCTTCCAATCTGCAATGTTAAAAGTGGGACTAACCCCAAAATCTGTAGGCAGCTCAAGTTTATATGCATTATCATTTATTTTCTCTAACACCTTAAAAGGACCATCAGCACGTGGCATTTGCTTTGATTTGCGCAAATTAGGAAATCTATCCTTACGCAAATGTAACCAAACAAGATCTCCAGGTGCAAACACAACATGTTTTCTACCCTTATCTCCAGCAAGTTTATATTAAGCATTCATACTCTCAATGTTTTCCTTAGTTAACTCATGCATTTTTAAAATCAATTCAGCACGTTCTTTAGCATCAAAATTAACCTTCTCCGAAGATGGAAGAGGCAACAAATTAATAGGTGCACGAGGTAGGAAACCATACACAATTTCAAAAGGGCACATCTTAGTAGTAGAATGCAATGAACGATTATAAGAAAATTCAATATGAGGCAAGCATTCTTCCCATATTTTCTTTTTATTCTTCAAAACAACCCTAAGCATAGTAGACAATGTTCTATAGACTACTTCAGTTTGTCCATCAGTTTGGGGGTGACAAGTAGTACTAAAAAGCAGCTTAGTCCCCAACTTAGCCCATAAACATCTCCAAAAGTGGCTAAGAAATTTAGTATCATGATCTGAAACAATAGTATTTGGCACACCATGCAAGCGAATAATTTCACGAAAGAACAAATCAGCAACATTAACACCATCATCGCTTTTATGACATGGTATAAAGTGTGCCATTTTCGAGAACCTATCCACGGCAACAAATATGCTATCCCTCCCCTTCTTTGTTCGAGGTAAACCTAAAACAAAGTCCATAGATATATCCTCCCAAGGAACACTAGGTACAGGCAAAGGCATATATAAACCATGAGGATTGAGTCGTGACTTAGCTTTTTGACATGTAGTGCAGCGAGCAACAAAACGCTCAACATCCCGTCTCATCTTTGGCCAAAAGAAATGTGTAGCAAGTATATCCTCCGTCTTCTTCATGCCAAAGTGTCCCATTAATCCTCCTCCATGCGCCTCCTGCAACAACAAAAGACGAACCGAGCTAGCTGGAATGCATAGCTTGTTAGCATGAAACACTAATCCATCTTTAAGAACGAACTTGTTCCAAGTTCTCCCTTCCCTACAATTCTGCAATACATCTTTAAATTCAGCATCATGAACATATTGATCTTTGATGGTCTCCAAACCAAATATTTTAAAGTCAGGTTGTGAAAGCATAGTATAACGACGAGGCAATGCATCAGCAATAACATTTTCTTTACCCTTATTGTGTTTAATGACATAAGGGAAAGTCTCAATGAATTCAACCCATTTAGCATGCCTACGATTCAGTTTTGCTTGACTTTTAATGTGTTTCAAATATTCATGATCAGAATGTATAACAAATTCCTTGGGCCAAAAATAATGTTGCCATGTTTCTAAGGTCCGAACAAGAGCATATAATTCTTTATCATAAGTAGAATAGTTCAGACTAGGCCCATTCAATTTTTCAGAAAAGTATGCAACAGGTTTTCCATCTTGTAATAACACACCTCCTAATCCAATGCCACTAGCATCACATTCAAGCTCAAAAGTCTAATTAAAATCAGGAAGTTGGAGTAAAGGAGCATGTGTCAACTTATCTTTCAATACCGTGAAGCCTTCTTCCTGTGCGGTACCCCAAACAAAAGGCAAATCCTTCTTTGTA
This sequence comes from Triticum urartu, assembly GCF_003073215.2. Lineage (NCBI taxonomy): Eukaryota > Viridiplantae > Streptophyta > Magnoliopsida > Poales > Poaceae > Triticum > Triticum urartu. The sequence continues at coordinate 193,549,530 of NC_053022.1, forward strand.
AGCTCGTTGAGAGGTGCAACAATGGTGCTGCAATCTCTCACAAAATGCCTATAGAAGCCAGTGAGGCCAAGGAAAGTCCTTACTTGTGTGACCGTTTTGGGCTGCGGCCAACTCTCAATAGCTTCAATCTTGGCTTTATCAACTTCAATTCCCTGTGGAGTAACAACATAGCCAAGAAAAGATACTCGGTCGGTGCAAAAGGTGCACTTTCCAAGGTTACCAAACAAACGTGCATCACGTAGAGCAATAAAAATAGCACGTAAATGTTCCAAATGTTCCTCCAAAGATTTGCTATAAATCAATATGTCATCAAAGTAAACTAGCACAAATCGTCCAATGAAAGCACGTAAAACTTCATTCATTAACCTCATGAAAGTACTAGGTGCATTAGTTAACCCAAAAGGCATGACTAACCACTCATATAATCCAAACATAGTTTTAAAAGCTGTTTTCCATTCATCTCCCAATTTCATACGAATTTGATGGTATCCACTACGCAAATCAACTTTGGAGAATATTGTAGAGCCACTCAATTCATCAAGCATATCATCTAGCCTAGGAATAGGATGACAATAACGAATAGTAATATTATTAAAGCCTCTACAATCAACGCACATACGCAACGTACCATCCTTTTTCGGCACTAAAATGATAGGAACAACACAAGGACTAAGGGATTCGCGTATATAACCTTTGTCGAGCAGTTCTTGTACTTGACGCATAATCTCCTTCGTCTCCTCTGGATTGGTACGGTATGGTGCACGGTTGGGTAATGATGCACCGGGAATTAAGTCAATTTGCTGCTCAATCCCTCGAATATGTGGTAATCCCGGTGGCACGTCTTGTGGAAAGACGTTAGCGAACTCCTGCAAAATGTTAGTGACAGCAGGAGGCAAAGAGGAAGGCACGTCCTCGAATGAAAATAATGCCTCTTTGCACACAAAAGCATAGCAAACAGATTTCCTAAAATCTAGCTCATCAATATCAGATTTGGTGGCAAGTAAACATGCACTTTTCAATTTAATTTCAGAAACAACATTAGATGGTTTATTATTAGGCTTCATTTGGTGCTCAAATTCTTTTGCCACAATCTGATTTTCACTCTTATTTGTCTCCTATTTTGCTTTATTAGCTCTATTAATATCATCTTTCAAAATGGAATCAGGAGTCATAGGAAGCAAAGTAATATTTTTATCCTTATGAACAAGAGTATACTGATTGATTCTACCATGGTGAATAGAATTTTTATCAAATTGCCATGGTCTACCAAGTAATAAGGAACATGCTTGCATAGGTACCACATCACAATCAACATAATCAGCATATGTAGAGATACTAAAATACACACAAACAGTACGTGTTACCTTAACCTTGCCGCTGCTGTTGAACCATTGGATGTAGTAAGGATGTGGATGTGGTCTTGTGGTGAGAGATAGCTTCTCCACCATCTCCATGATAGCCAAGTTATTGCAACTCCCTCCATCTAAGATCACGCGAACAGAACGTTCCTTCACAACGCCCTTTGTATGGAACAAATTATGCCTCTGATTGTGCTCAGCTTGTGTAACCTGCACACTCAAAAAACGTTGAACAACTAAACATTCATACCTGTCAGCATCTTCAGGAGCCATGTATTGCGTCTCATGATAAGAATCATCTCCACCGTGTTCGTCACGTGTAATAAGAGACAAAGTCTCCTCATCATAGTCACTAGCGGACTCATACCCACCATCCTAAGTAACAATCATCACACGCTGAGATGGGCATTCTCTCGCAAAATGACCTCCACCCTTACAACGACGACAAATAATATCACGTGTGTGCCCTACTGATGCCATGGAAGAAGAAGAGCTCTGTGCAGGCCCAGAAGGTGTGCTCTTGCCAGATAGTGGTGATTGTGCCTGCTTTATTGTATCACAGCTGGAGGTGGCACCCGACGGAGGCGCCGATGGAGTGGAAGTAGAGGATGCACGTGGTGTCCATGATGAAGATCGACCTGCAGAAAAGTTAGTCCGCGCCAATGCCTGTCGATCCTGCACTTCACGTTCATCTTTACAAGCAAGATGGAATAAACGAGTGATATTAGTACACTCCTTATACTCTAGAATCGTCTGAATCTCTCTATTTAATCCACCCAAAAAATGTGCAAGCATAGCTTCATTCTCCTGAACAATACCACATCTAATCATGCCAGTTTGTAATTCCTGATAATATTCTTCTACAGAATTTTTCCCTATCTTAAGCGCTGCAATTTTCGAACTAATTCACGTTCATAATATGGTGGAACCCAACGAGTACGCATAGCAGTTTTCAAAGCAGCCCAAGTAGCCGGAATAGGATATAATCTACAATGCTCAGACCACAAAACACATGCAAAACTAGTGAAAGCACAAACAGCAGCAGGAACACGTCTCTCCTCAAGATATTGTAAACATGTAAATCGTTGTTCAGTTTCTAACTCCCAAATAAGATATATATCAGGAACATATCTACCCTCAAATGGTGGAATATTCAATTTTAGTTTAGCAAGATGGTCATGATCTCGTACCTGAGGGTGAGCCTACCATTGCCATTATTTGCATGTGGATGACCTGGTGGTTGCGGTGCTGGTGGTGGCACGTAGTTCTGATTTTGATCAACCTCATCCTCATAATCTCCCACAGAATCATCCGCCTCCACATCAGCAGCAGGAGCCACAGAAGTATCAACAGCAGCACCAACAGTTTGGCCAGATGAAGAGGGACACGGCTCGCTCGACGAAGGGCTGTTTCCCGACGTCGAGGTAGTCGGTGTTGTTGCTGTTGTTGCAGAGGTGCGGCAGGAGCAGACGGTGGTGGTGGTGGAAAACGCGAAAGCAATTCAGCAAACCTGTTATCGAGCTTTGTTTCAAACGTCTTCTCCATGCCATCTATCTTCTCCATGACCTCTTCAAATCTATTTAGCACATCTTGCACCTGTCCACTCATCATTTGCTGAAACTTATCATCAAACTCCTTATTCGTCAAGTTCTCCCAGTCAGTCTCGTCAGCTTGTGATCCTGCCATGGTTAGCAACAATAGAAACACACAAGAATATGATCCTACAGAATACTAACAAGAGGTGGTGGTGGTGTCACAAATCCGTCAAGCAAATCTCAAATTCTTACCAGTTCTTACCCAGCAGCAGGCGGTGATCGGCAACCGACGTAGTCAAAACACTCAAAGCTTGGACAGAGCGATTACCAGGAAGAGTCAAACGCACGACGTAGATGTATGTGGAGCTGGGAAGGCTTATAGATGGTAGAAAAAAGGATCAGCAGAATCAACGACATCCCCATGGATGCCACCTCAACTATCCAAGCTCCAAGTGGACCAATGACAAGGGCTAGGGCACGTGCTATTCAATCCGAGGTGACATCACTCCAACTTGAGTTTTCCCCCTCTTCAAGTGAGACATGGCTAATGCCTAAGTCCGAGATACTATGTGTCATCAGGTACAACGCTCAAGACTCGGAGCCGAGGACTATAGTAGAAGAGATAGGCGTCAACACTCTGGACAGCCCGGAACTTCCGGCCAGAGCCCGGAACTTCCGGCCCCTGGACCTTCCGGCCGACCCGGAGCTTCCGGCCGCCAATGACTTCGACCAGCCCAGGCGTGCCAACTCTCGGGTTAGCCCAGACCCCGTCCCGGACCTTCCGGCTCCCGGAACCTCTGGCCTGCCCAGACCTTCCGGCCGCCGGATGCCAGCACATCTCCACCACGCCAACTCTCTGGTTAGGCCGGACCCTCCCCAAAACCTCCGGTGCCCGGAACTTCCGGCCCTGCCTGCGCGCAGCCACTTCGGCCGAGGCCCGTGTACCCTTTCGTCACCTAGACTATATATACTCTATCCCGTACGACTTTCTAGGGTTAGCGTTGGTTTAGCTCATACTTAGAGATAGAGCTTCGCTCATCCACATCGGATCTACTCCTCGTGAGAGACCGCGGCCTCTTCGGAGAAGATCCCTTTGGATTCAAGCCCCCTTTCTAAGGGAAGACCCCCTCGTAGATTCAAGACCTCTTCACGGAGAAGACCGGCTACCTTTGTATCATTCTTAGTTTTCGTGGATTCGTGTATCATTCTATGTACCCGAGGATCTAGCACATGTGTGACTTGTTCTTGTTAGTTTGAGTGTTCCTCTTGTGTTTCCCCTTGTGTTTTCCCTCGTTTCCCTCCTCGTGTTCTTCGCGTTCTTCACGGGATCCGCTCCTTTCATGAAAGATCGGGCGATTAGGGTTCTACCCTACATCATCTTGGTATCTAGAGCAAGGTTGATCACGATTTCGGAGCGTCCACGTTGTGTTTCTAGCCTAATTTTGTTGTTTTTCGTCCTAATCCGAAAATCCCCACCAAAAATAGCCCCAAATGTTTTTTGTGATTTGTTGGCATGTCGAGATTTTGTTGGTTTTGATCCGTGAATTTTGTGTGTGGCTCATAGATCTAGCCTCCCCACCCTTCTTTTCCTCCAATTTGTTCCTTTTCCCTTTCGAATTTGGGCTTTTTCCCCAAGTTTTTCTGCCCAAATCCACGATCCCGAAGTCTCTGTTCTTGGCAGAATCACGACCACCGGAACTTCCGGTCCAGCCCGGACATTCCGGCCCCGGACCTTCCGGCCATCCCCGGAACCTCCGGACCCCGGACCCTTCGTCTTGCCCGGAACTTCCGGCTTTGACAGAAAGTTCGCACTACCACCGCAACTCCACCCAATTTTCCACCAAATTTGGTTCCGGTGCTCACCATATACCATATATACTTCCGCATACCTCCACTACTTCCGCGTAAACTATTTTTGGACCGTTTCGCTCTCCGACACAATTGCTACTTTGAGGTTTGAGAATTTGAGTTGCGGTACCATATCCTTTTGTGTTTCATCTATCTAGGTACGGTTCGACATCGACATCACCGCTACTCATCTTCGCCACGGACGCGTCATCAACAACGGCCACCTCGACTATGACTTGGTATTCGAGCCACCATTTTGACACCATACCGGAAGCAAGACCGATAACCTAATCTTGGTATTGGACATATCATTCTTGCCATTACATTGATAGCCATCATAGCCTTACTCCTTTGCGTTGCTTACCCATCAAGACTAGCCATTGAGTATTGCTGGCAACGAGAATTGTGCACATTAATGATCATACTTCCCATAGCATACATACATCATTGTTGCCTATATTGGTATCATCTCTTGTGTCACAAAGTTGTCATCGCATACTCACTTGCTATCTTGGTTCGTCAAGCATTGCATGAGAAAAGAGCTCAAACATCAAAGAGCCAACACAGCTTTTAAGCAAAGAGGAAAGATAAGTCAAGAGCTTGTAAGCAAGAACCATAACATCATACAACATTAAGATTGTCATACTCGATCATCTTGGATCATATCATAGCAACACCTTGCATACAAAGTATTTGGGTTAGAAGTCGTTGCATTTTTGCTCAGTACGTTGTGCACAAGTTCTTGTATCCGCCTATTGTGCAATCGTGCTAGCGTCTCTCTACTGTTGTGCAACAAGAGCATTTTCGTGGATTCCATATTTTGGCTCACCCTTGGTTGCACAACCCCACTTATCTTTTTGCGTATGTGTTTCCGTGTACCTTATATGCTTGGCCTACTTGTTACATTGCATATTGCGAATCTTTTCCAACATTATTGAAGCTCACTTACAATTACATCAAATTTTGTGCCACCATCCTAACCAAGCTCCACCAAAAGCTTTTACTTGTGTAGGTGTGAGAAACCGACAAGAACTCGTACCAATTGTGCTATTTCCTTGTCCTACATTGGAGTGATGCTCGATCCACTTTCAACTTCGGTCAAGGTACATTTGGTACTCGTTCCTCTCTTTCTACCACTCACATTTGTCTTGGAATGATGGATAGGCCAAGTACTTTTACCAACCCACTCTTCATGGAGCAAGAGGACGACATGAACTCCTTCATCACCAGGAGTCCCCTCTTTGGTGGACAACGTGCTTTGCATCAAGAGCAACAAGCGATGAGTGAACGCATCGACAACCTTGCCGCTGACTTGCAACTTCCCGAGCAACGTACAAAGGACTACTTCGACCACAAGCTTGACAATCACAAGCAAGAGAATGATGCAAGGATGGACGAAATTTGTGCTTTGTTGCTCAACCACTCGTCTTCCACTTCAAGAAGGAGCCGTTCAAGCCGCCACTGCGACTTCACCCTCTCCGGCTCAAGTACACCAACATCGAACACTCTTCATCGTGCCGCGCGCGCCGACCGTCAAGAAAGCCTCAATCCCCTAAGAGACACCGACTCTCAAGAGCGCCGACAACGTCAAACTCAAGAAGCCTTTGCGCTTGCACGAGAACGGCAACGTCAACGCCAACATGAAGAGGAAGAGCGAGCGCGTCTACACCAAAATGCCATAGATGCCGAGGCACAACATCAAGCACAACAACTCCGTGACGCTCAAGCACTTGCGGCGCAACAAGCTCTACGCGACTCGAGTCAAGCCGTTGCCGACCGAAGCCGACAAGCCCATGAACAAGAGGAAGCACATCACGAAGAAATTCAAGAACAAATATTTCAGGCTCGCGTGCATCGTCAAGTTCCTCTTCAAGCTCGCGAAGATTCTCCACAAGCTCGCCAACACCACCAAGTTCATCGAGAGCATGAAGACAATGGAAATCCTCCACGACAAGAGCAACATGAGGATAAAAACCCTCCGCGCCAAGAGCACCATGAGTTGAACAATCATCTACAACATGGGCGTTATCATCCCCGACCCCAACACAATGAAGAGCAACGCTACGGCAAGCTCAAGTTCACCATGCCCAAGTTCAACGGAAGCAATGACCCCGAAGAGTACCTTTCATGGGCATTGAAATTTGACAAGATTTTCCGTTTGCACAATTATGACGAAGAGAAGAAGATCGCAATGGCATCCCTTGAGTTCCAAGAGTATGTGCTCATTTGGTGGGAACAAGTCATTGAGCGCCGAGAGGCAAGAGGTGAACCACCCATCACTACTTGGGCGCAAATGAATGATGTCATGAGAGCACGCTTCATACCTACCTACTACAACCGCGATCTCTTCAAGAAACTCCAACAACTCAAGCAAGGAACCAAGAGCGTTGAAGAATACTACAAGGAGATGGAGATTGCAATGATAAGAGCAAATGTCACGGAAGATGATGAGCAAACAATGGCACGTTTCTTGAATGGAACTCAATCATCCTATCAAGAAGATCGCCGACTTCCAACCATACTCAAACCTCATCGAGCTCGTGCACCAAGCTACCAAAGCAGAACGCCAAGTGCAAGATGATTTCAAGTATGCGAAGTTCTCATCCAAGTCCTATGGTTTCTCCAATAACCAAGCTTCAACGACTCCAACACCGACTACAAAACCTTCTACTTCCAACATCGACAAGTCGACTTCCAAGAAAGCTTCGCCAACTACAAGCAACCCTACTACGAGCAACTTCAAGCCGAGAGCTTCATCATCTTCATCCCCAACCGATGAAACCATCAAGACGAGTTCCTTCAAGTGTTTCACTTGCGGAGGCCGAGGCCATAAGTCCTATGAGTGCACCAACAAGCGAACCATGGTCTTCAATGATGATGGCACTTATGACTCCATGAGCGACGGAGAAATGGAAGCCCTCGAGCAAGTCGCCATGCACCGCCAAGTGAACAATGAAGAAGAACAAGTCTTTTGTGATGAAGACTCAAGTCCCGCACTTGTTGTCTCCAAAGTCTTGACTCTCCAACATCACCAAGAAGAAGACCAAAGATGCACCATATTCCACACCAAGGCCGGCATCAATGGGCGATCCGTCAAGGTCATCATCAATGGAGGGAGTTGTCACAATCTTGCAAGTGAAGAACTTTGCTCCAAGCTCCAATTGCAAAAGACGAAGCATCCACATCCATACAAAGTGCAATGGCTTAGTGACTCCGGCACTATCCAAGTCGAGCACCGAGTACAAGTCTCCTTCAAGATTGGCGCCTACGAAGACACCTTGGAGTGCGACGTCGTTCCAACGAAACGTTTGTCATCTTCTCCTTGGACGGCCATGGCAATTCAATAGAGGAGTCGTCCACAACGGCCGAACGAACCACTACATCTTCAAGATGAAGGGCAAGGAGTACGTCCTCCGTCCAATGTCGCCAAGTCAAGTGATCGCCGACAAGCATACCACCCATCATGGAGATCATAGTGAGAGAGCGAGCCACCAAAATGAGAGTGAGCGCCACAAGCCAAAATTGAGTGCCTCCACGATGAGCGAAAACACGAACATAGTTCTATTTGCCACCAAACGTGAGATGATAGAAGTGGGTGAGAACCCATCAAGTGTCCTACACTATGTGCTATTGTGCAAGGACGAGGCACCAATACCTAACACCTCTCACAATCTACCTTTGGTGTTATCTTCTCTATTGCAGGAATTTCAAGATGTTTTCCCCGATGAGCTACCTCCGGGACTACCTCCACTTCGAGGCATTGAGCACCGCATCGACCCCATCCCTGGAGCACCACTTCCAAACACAGCTCCCTACCGCGTCAACCCTGACGAAACAAAAGAAATACAAAGGCAAGTAAAGCATCTCATAGACCATGGACATGTGCGTGAAAGTTTGAGCCCTTGTGCCGTACCGGTCATCCTTGTGCCAAAACGTGACGGTAGCTTTCGCATATGCTCCGATTGTAGACCTATCAATGCTATCACCGTTCGCTATAGGTACCCCATTCCTCACCTAGATGATATGCTTCATGAGCTTAGCGGTGCCACTATATTTTCCAAAATTGATCTTAAGAGTGGTTACTATCAAATCCGCATACAAGAGGGTGATGAATGGAAAACCACCTTCAAAACCAAGTTTCGTTTGTATGAGTGGTTAGTCATGCCTATGGGTCTCTCGGAAGCACCGGGAACTTTTATGCGCCTTATGAATCATGTCTTTCGCCCTTACATTGGTATATTTGTTGTGGTTTACTTTGATGATATTCTTGTGTTTAGCAAATCTATTAAAGAGCATGTCACCCATGTCCGCACCGTTTTGCAAACTCTTAGAAAAGAGCGCCTCTATGCTAATATGGAGAAATGCCTTTTTGGTGTTGATAAGCTTGTTTTCTTGGGTTTTGTTGTTTCTTCTAAGGGTGTTCATGTTGATGAGTCCAAGATTAATGCTATTAAGACTTGGCCGCAACCATCCAACTTGCATCAAATGCGTAGTTTTCTTGGTATCGCGGGTTTCTATCGTCGCTTTGTAAAGGATTTTAGCACCATTGCTTCGCCTTTGCATGCTTTGGGCAAGAAGAATGCGCCTTTTGTTTGGGGACCATCCCAAGATACCGCATTCAATGAGCTTAAGAATTTGCTTACTCATGCTCCCGTGCTTGCTTTACCCAACTTCGACAAACATTTTGAAATTCATTGCGATGCTAGTGGTAATGGCATAGGAGGTGTGTTAATGCAAGAGAAGCGCCCCATAGCTTACTTTAGTGAGTAACTTTCCGGAGCGCAACTCAATTATCCCATCTATGACAACGAGCTATATGCTTTAGTCCGTGTTTTGCATGAATGGGAACACTACCTTCGTCCCCATGAGTTTATCATTCATACCGATAATGAGACTGTCAAGTATCTTAAGGGACAAACTAAGTTGAACAAGCGTCATGCTAAATGGAGTGAATTTATTGAGTCTTTTCCCTATGTCATCCGGTACATCGAGGGTAAAGAAAACATAGTAGTGGATGCTCTTTCCCGCATTTGCATGCTTGTCACGCAACTTGATTTAGATGTCATTGGCTTCGAGCATATCAAAGACTTATATGAGCATGATACAACTTTTGCCATTCCTTATGCCAAGTGTTTCTCGAATACATCTTGGGAACGCTATTACATCAAAGATGGCTACCTTATGAGAGCTAACAAACATTGCATTCATGAGTCCTCTCTTCGCTTGTTGCTTTTGCAGGAATCTCATGGAGGAAACTTAATGGGACACTTCGTACACGACAAGACGTTCACCACGCTCTTGAAGAGCTAGTTTTGGCCTAAGATGTTTCGGGATGTGAATCGTTTTACCAACCGGTGTTCTACATGTCGCAAAGCTAAGTCCAAAGCTCAATCTCATGGTCTCCATACCAACCTTGGGAAGATATTAGCATGGACTTTGTACTTGGTTTGCCTAGAACTCGAAATGGGAAAGATTCTATATTTGTCGTTGTGGATCGTTTCTCAAAAATGACTCATTCTATTCCTTGCCACAAGATAGTCGATGCTTCACATGTTGCTAATCTCTTTTGTAGGGAAACTTTGCGTCTCCATGGTGTGCCAAAAACCATCATCTCGGACCGCGACGTCAAGTTCCTTAGCTACTTTCGGAAGACCCTATACGCCAAGCTCGGAATCAAGCTACTCTTCTCCACGTCTTAGCATCCTCAAACCGACGGCCAAACGGAGGTGACAAACCGCACACTCTCCACTCTACTTCGAGTACTCATCAAGAAGAACATCAAGGAGTGGGAGGAGTGTCTACCCATCGCCGAGGTCACCTACAACCGAGAAAAACACTCAACAACCAGCAAGTCCCCTTTCGAGGTCGTCTACGGATTCAACCCTTTGTCACCATTGGCTATTCTACCTCTACCACTCCAAGAGCGAATCAATTTGGACACAAGTGCACGAGTGACCCATCTCAAGAAGGTGCATGAAGATACAAGAAATACCATCGAGCGCCAAGTACAACGCCTTGCGACCAAGCTCAACATCAACAAGCAACCTATGGTTTTCAACATTGGTGATCTCATGTCGCTACACCTTCGCAAGGAGCGCTTTCCACAAGAACGCAAGTCTAAGCTTCGACCACGAGTGGATGGACCCTTCAAGGTGCTCGCACGCTACAACGACAACGCTTACAAGATCGACCTCCCGCGCGACAAGTACAACATGAGCGACATCTTCAACATCAAAGATCTCTCTCCCTTCCATGTGTGATGAAGAACTCGATCCGAGGACGGATCTTCCCCAAGGGAGGGGAGATGATGTGGAGCATCCCACGACCATCCCCATGGATGCCACCTCAACTATCCAAGCTCCAAGTGGACCAATGACAAGGGCCAGGGCACATGCTATTCAATCCGAGGTGACATCACTCCTACTTGAGTTTTCCCCCTCTTCAAGTGAGACATGGCTACTGCCTAAGTCCGAGATACTATGTGTCATCAGGTACAACGCTTAAGACTCAGAGCCGAGGGCTGTAGAAGAAGAGACAGGCGTCAACACTCTGGATAGCCCGGAACTTCTGGCCAGAGCCTGGAACTTCTGGCCCCCGAACCTTAACGCCGACCCGGAGCTTCCAGCCGCCGATGAATTTGACCAGCCCAGGCATGCCAACTCTCGGGTTAGCCCGGACCCCATCCCGGACTTTCTGGCGCTCGGAACCTCCGGCCTGCCCGGACCTTCCGGCCCCGGGATGCCAGCACATCTCCACCGCGCCAACTCTCTGGTTAGGCCAGACCCTCCCCGGAACCCGACGAGGACATCAATACCATTGTTACACCCACAGCCCCTGTTGCTATACATAATGGACCAATTACTAGAGCTCGCGCACTCCAGTTGAATTATCAGGTACTTTCGTTTCTTGGTCACGATTCTAAGGTTTATGAGAATATGATGATGCCTAAATTAGATACATTTGTTTTGCTTACAAATGAAGGGCCTAGCTTGGACAAGAATGATGAACCTTGGAGCAAGTTCAAGCATGGAGATGATGGCATGCGCAAGGGGAACATGAACGGAGTTACAAGTGATGATTCCAGGACTCTGAAGCCACCATAATGAGTTCATGAAGCATGGGACGAAATATACAAGATGCCACTTCATCAATTTCGTCCAGAGGCTATTTTAGGTGCCGCGTCACCTTATTATTGGGCCAGGCCCGTGTATTTTCGAAGTACTTAAGTATAGGCTGTTTTTAGAGTCCGTATATGTGGGGAAACAAGAGTTAGGGTTGGTTTCAGACCCCTCCACCAAGGGCCACGAAATTCCCCCTCTCTCCTCCATATATACAGCCCTTAGGGCATCGTTTAGACTTTGGATTTTGCTTAGATTAAAAGTTCGCCATAGCTGCAACTTCGTGTACTTCGTTTGTGTCCAACGACCAGACCAAGACGTCACAGAACCCCACCTTGATCAATAAAGCTTTTATCTTATATTCGCAATATCCAGATTGCAATCTCAGTTTCTTGCTTGTTCTTCGTTTGCTCGCAGGAAACAGGCCCTCGTGTCAGGTTGATCGTGCTCCGGCGTGGTCAATAACCCCTCGGAGTTGGTTTAGCGATTGCTAAGGCGCGACGTCCTCGCAAATTCGTAATCCGATCGTCAAAGTCGACTTCCTCTAAAACGATAGACACTATCTCATCGAAAGACAGGACACCTTTGCCTCTATCAAGTGGTATCAGATTTCCAGGTTGCTCGGTGAGATTTTACAGTTTTTTGTAGTTTAGATCGATTCTATTCTTCGTACCTATAGTCCATGAAAAAGCCAAAAAAAATTACGGTTAGTTCATCCTATCCGAACCAATCTGAGCCTTTGCATAATCTTTTCTGTATTTGCTTTGGTGAATTTGCGGTTGCATCATCGTGTCAAGTTGCTGGTTTAGCGTCTAGTCCTTTAGAGTTTCGAGTTTTGTTCACAGGTTGTCACGTCGCCGCTGCCATATATCACCACCGCATTATCATCATCGCTGCTGCCATATACCACCACCACACCAACTTCATCATCGCTGGCATATTCACCACCACATATTCACCATCACTCCGAGTCCATATACGCCACCACATATCCGCCGCCATCACGCCAATCCAAGTCCACCTGCAACATATATCCGCCACCAGTCCGATTTCCACCAGATTCATCGCCGCCACCAGTCTGAGATTCCACCAGATTCATCTCCGCCACCAGTCCTAGTCCGAGTCCAGTAATTGTTGCATTGTTTTCGATTTCCGGATCACGCGATACTTCGAGTCGTGATAGAATAGGACTCCTGAGATTCCGAGCTACCCGTAGAAGAAAAATAGTTCCAAACTCAAAAAAATTTCTAGCTAGGCAGTTTTTAGACCATTTGTAGACTTTTCCGAAAAAAAATTGTTGCGGAGCAAAAAAGAGAGGAAAAAAGTGAAAAAAAAGAAAAAAATTTAGAGTGTGCTCCTCCATTGTTTACGTGCAGCGCCGTGATTTTGTTAGTGTTCTAGGCTCGTGTCTCTAGCACGGTCTAGCCTAGGACCAGCACAGTACCGTCGTTGAGCGTTTATTCAACATTGTATCTCTGAATTGATTATTGCTGACCCTTTTTGCTACCATATTATAAGCCTTCCCAGCTCCACATACATCTACGTCGTGCGTTTGACTCTCCCTGGTAATCGCTCTATCCAAGCTTTGAGAGTTTTGACTACGACGGTTGCCGATCACCACCTGCTGCTGGGTAAGAACTGGTAAGAATTTGAGATTTGCTTGACGGATTTGTGACACCACCACCACCTCTTGTTAATAGTCTATATGGTCATATTCTTGTGTGTTTCTATTGTTGCTAACCATGGCTGGATCACAAGCCGATGAGACTGACTGGGAGAACATGATGAATAAGGAGTTGCATGATAAATTTCAGCAAATGATGAGTGGACAGCTGCAAGATGTGCTAAACAGATTCGAAGAGGCCATGGAGAAGATAGATGGCATGGAGAAGACGTTCGAAACAAAGCTCGATAACAAGTTTAATGAATTCCTCGCGCGTCTTCCACCACCACCACCGGCTGCACCTAACGCACGTCTACAACCACAACAACGACGATGACTACCTCCACATCGCGAAACAGCCCTCCGCCGAGCGAGCCATCTCCCTCTTGCACCTGGCCAAACTGTTGGTGCTGCTGTTGATACTTTTGTGGCTCCTGCTGCTGATGCGGAGGAGGATGATTTTGCGGGAGATTACGAGGATGAGGTTGATCAAAATCAGAACTATGTGCCACCACCAGCACAGCAACCACCAGGTCGTCCACATGCAAATAATGGCAATGGTAGGGCTCACCCTCAGGTACGAGATCATGACCATCTCCCTAAACAAAAATTGAATATTCCACCATCTGAGGGTTGATATGTTCCTGATATATATCTTACTTGGGAGTTAGAAACTGAACAATGATTTACATGTTTACAATATCCCGAGGAGAGGCGTGTTCCTGCTGTTGTTTGTGCATTCACTAGTTTTGCATGTGTTTGGTGGTCTGAGCATTGTAGATTATATCCTATTCCAACTACTTGGGCTGCTTTGAAAACTGCTATGCGTACTCGTTGGGTTCCACCATATTATCAACGTGAATTACTTCAAAAATTGCAGCGTTTAAGACAAGGAAAAAATTCTGCAGAAGAATATTATCAGGAATTACAAACTGGCATGATTAGATGTGGTATTGTTGAGTAGAATGAAGCTATACTTGCACGTTTTATGGGTGGATTAAATAGAGAGATTCAGACCATTCTTGAGTATAAGGAGTTTACTAATATCACTCGTTTATTCCATCTTTCTTGTAAAACTGAACGTGAAGTGCAGGATCGACAGGCAGTGGCGCGAACTAACTTTTCTGCAGGTCGATCTTCATCATGGACACCACGTGCATCCTCTACTTCCACTACACCAGCACCTCCATCAGGTGCCACCTCTAGCCGTGATACAAGAAAGCAGACACAACCACCACTATCTGCCAAGAGCACACCTCCCGGGCCTGCGCAGAGTTCTTCTTCTTCCATGGCATCAACAAGGCACACAAGTGATATTATTTGTCGTCGTTGTAAGGGAAGAGGACATTTTGCGAGAGAATGCAAATCTCAGCGTGTGATGATTGCTACTAAGGATGGTAGGTATGAGTCCGCTAATGACTATAATGAGGAGACTTTGGCTCTTATTACACGTGAAGAACACGGTGGAGATGATTCTTGATAGAGGCAAAGGTGTCCCGATGTTTCGATGAGATGGATATCGTTTTCTGTGGGAGTCGACTTTGACGATCCGACTACGAACGTGCGAAGACGTCGCGCCTTAGCAATCGCTCAACCAACTTCCGAGGGTTATTGACCACGCCGGAGCACGATCAACCTGACCACGAGGGTCTATTTCCTGTGAGCAAACGAAGAACAAGCAAGAAACTGAGATTGCAATCTGGATATTGCGAATAAAAGAGGAAAGCTTTATTAATGAAGGTGGGGTTCTGTGACGTCTTGGTCTGGTCGTTGGACACAAACGATGGACGCGAAGTTGAAGCTATGGCGAACTTTTAGTCTAAACAAAACCCAAAGTCTAAACGAAGGACGGGAAGTTGCAGTATATATGGAGGAAGAGGGGGGAATTTCGTGGCCCTTGGAGGAGGGGTCCAAAACCAACCCTAACTCTTGTTTCCCCACACATACGGACTCTAAAAACAGCCTATACTTAAGTATTTCGAAAATATATTGGCCAGGCCCAATAGTAAGGTGACACAGCACCTAAAATAGCCTCTGGACGAAATTTATGAAATGGCATCTTGTATATTTCGTCCAAGGCTTCATGCACTCCTTATGGTGGCTTCAAAGTCCTGAAATCATCACTTGTAACTCCATTCTGGATCCCCTTGCGCATGCCATCATCTCCACGCTTGAACTTGTTCCAAGGTTCATCTTTCTTGTCCAAGCTAGGCCCTTCATTTGTAAGCAAGACAGATGTATCCAATTTAGTTTCAAGAAGGGGAGGATGTTGAGGACATCAATACCATTGTTACACCCACAACCCCTGCTCCTATACATACTGGACCGATTACTAGAGCTCGCGCATGCCAATTGAATTATCAGGTACTTTTGTTTCTTGGTAACGATTCTAATGTTCATGAGAATATGATGCTGCCTAAATTGGATACATTTGTTTTGCCTACAAATGAAGGGCCTAGCTTGGACAAGAAAGATGAACCTTTGAGCAAGTACAAGCATGGAGATGATTTCAAGAAGGGGAGGATGTTGAGGACATCAATACCATTGTTACACCCACAACCCCTGCTCCTATACATACTGGACCGATTACTAGAGCTCGCGCATGCC
The DNA here is from genome assembly GCF_003073215.2 of Triticum urartu. Taxonomy (NCBI): domain Eukaryota; kingdom Viridiplantae; phylum Streptophyta; class Magnoliopsida; order Poales; family Poaceae; genus Triticum; species Triticum urartu. The sequence goes on from NC_053022.1 coordinate 193,565,659, forward strand.
AATTGAATTATCAGGTACTTTTGTTTCTTGGTAACGATTCTAATGTTCATGAGAATATGATGCTGCCTAAATTGGATACATTTGTTTTGCCTACAAATGAAGGGCCTAGCTTGGACAAGAAAGATGAACCTTTGAGCAAGTACAAGCATGGAGATGATGGCATCCGCAAGGGGAAAAAGAACGGAGTTACATGTGATGATTCCAGGACTCTGAGGCCACCATAATGAGTGCATGAAGCATGGGACGGAATATACAAGATGCCACTTCATAAATTTCGTCCAGAGGCTATTCTAGGTGCTGCGTCACCTTATTATTGGGTCAGGCCCATGTATTTTCGAAGTACTTAAGTATAGGCTGTTTTTAGAGTCCATATGTGTGGGGAAACAAGAGTTAGGGTTGGTTTCAGACCCCTGCACCAAGGGCCATGAAATTCCTCCTCTCTCCTCCATATATACAGCCCTTATGATGTAGGGTAGGAACCCTATAGCCCGATCTTTCACGAAAGGAGCGAATCCCGTGATGAACACGAAGAACACGAGGAGGGAAACGAGGGGAAATCACGAGGGGAACACAAGAGGACACTCAAACCGACAAGAATGATCACACATGCACTAGATCCATGAACACAAAGGGAGATACAAGATCCAAAGTCAACAACGGATGATACAAGAGGTAACCGGTTCTTCTCCGTGAGGAGGTCTTGAATCCACGGGGGGATCTTCCCTTAGAAAGGGGGCTTGAATCCAAGGTGGATCTTCTCCGAAGAGGGGCCGCGGTCTCTCTCAAGGAGTAGATCCGATATGGATGAGCGTAGCTCTATCTCTCAAATGAGCTATCACAACGCTAACCCTAACTAGGAGGATGTGGGGGAGTATATATAGTGCTAGCCCACGAAGGGGTAAGTGACAGGGGGGATACATGGGCCCTTGGCCCGAGTCTTTGCACGCAGGCAGGCCGGAAGTTCCGGGTGGGGCCGAAAGTTCCGGGCAGGTTCTGGCCAGGTTGCGGGCTATCCAGAGAGTTGGCGCGCTCGGAGCTGGTCTGGACTCTGGGGCCGGAGGTTCCGGGAAGGTCGGAAGGTCTTGGGGCTGGAAGTTCCGGGCGGAGGCCAGAAGTTCCGGGCTTTCCAGAAGCTTGTCCTTGCTTCTTCTTCCTTCTCCTCTTCTTATAGAGGCAAAGGTGTCCCGATGTTTCGATGCGATGGTGGCTATCGTTTTCTGTGGGAGTCGACCTTGAGTATCCGACTACGTACGTGTGAGACGTCGCGCCTTAGCAATCGCTAAACCAACTTCCGAGGGTTATTGACCACACGAGAGCATGATCAACCTGACCACGAGGGTCTGTTTCCTGCAAGCAAACGAAGAACAAGCAAGAAACTGAGATTGCAATATGGATATTGCGAATATAATATGAAAGCTTTATTGATCAAGGTGTGGTTCTATGACGCCTTGGTCTGGTCGTTGAACACAAACGAAGTACGCGAAGTTGCAGCTATGATGGACTTTTAATCTAAACAAAACCCAAAGCCTAAACGATGCCCTAAGGGCTGTATATATGGAGGAGAGAGGGGGAATTTCGTGGCCCTTGGTGGAGGGGTCCGAAACCAACCCTAACTCTTGTTTCCCCACACATACGGACTCTAAAAACAGCCTATACTTAAGTACTTCGAAAATACATGGGCCTGGCCCAATAATAAGGTGACGCAGCACCTAAAATAGCCTCTGGACGAAATTTATGAAGTGGCATCTTGTATATTTCGTCCCATGCTTCATGCACTCATTATGGTGGCTTCAGAGTCCTGGAATCATCACTTGTAACTCCGTTCTTGTTCCCCTTGCGCATGCCATCATCTCCATGCTTGAACTTGCTCCAAGGTTCATCTTTCTTGTCCAAGCTAGGCCCTTCATTTGTAAGCAAAACAAATGTATCCAATTTAGGCAGCATCATATTCTCATGAACATTAGAATCGTTACCAAGAAACGAAAGTACCTGATAATTCAATTGGTGTGCGTGAGCTCTAGTAATCGGTCCAGTATGTATAGTAGCAGGGGTTGCGGGTGTAACAATGGTATTGATGTCCTCAGCATCATCCCCTTCTTGAAATGAAGTCGTCCTCGACGAAAGTTCATCGTCCTCACCCAAATTAGGCTTCAAATCTGCAATGTTAAAAGTGAGACTAACCCCAAAATCTACAGGCGGCTCAAGTTTATATGCATTATCATTTATTTTCTCTAACACCTTAAAAGGACCATCAGCACGTGGCATTAGCTTTGATTTGCGCAAATTAGGAAATCTATCCTTACGCAAATGTAACCAAACATGATCTCCAGGTGCAAACACAGCATGTTTTCTACCCTTATCTGTAGCAAGTTTATACTTAGCATTCATACGCTCAATGTTTTCCTTAGTTAACTCATGCATTTTTAAAATCAATTCAACAAGTTCTTTAGCATCAAAATTAACCTTCTCCGAAGATGGAAGAGGCAACAAATCAATAGGTGCACGAGGTAGGAAACCATACACAATTTCAAAAGGGCACATCTTAGTAGTAGAATGCAATGAACGATTATAAGCAAATTCAATATGAGGCAAGCATTCTTCCCACATTTTCTGTTATTCTTCAAAACAACCCTAAGCATAGTAGACAATGTTCTATTGACTACTTCAGTTTGTCCATCAGTTTGGGGTGACAAGTAGTACTAAAAAGCAGCTTAGTCCCCAACATAGCCCATAAACATCTCCATAAGTGGATAAGAAATTTAGTATCACGATCTAAAACAATAGTATTTGGCACACCATGCAAGCGAATAATTTCACGAAAGAACAAATCAGCAACATTAACAACATCATCGCTTTTATGACATGGTATAAAGTGTGCCATTTTCGAGAACCTATCCACGACAACAAATATGCTATCCCTCCCCTACTAGGTACAGGCAAAGTACAGGCAAAGGCATATATAAACCATGAGGATTGAGTCGTGACTTAGCTTTTTGACATGTAGTGCAGCGAGCAACAAAATGCTCAACATCTCGTTCCATCTTTGGCCAAAAGAAATGTGTAGCATGTATGAAAACTTGTTTCATATGCGCTATTTTCTTTACCCTTCTTGTGTTTAATGACATAAGGGAAAGTCTCAATGAATTCAACCCATTTAGCATGTCTACGGTTCAGTTTTGCTTGACTTTTAATGTGTTTCAAAGATTCATGATCAGGATGTATAACAAATTCCTTGGGCCATAAATAATGTTGCCATGTTTCTAAGGTCCGAACAAGAGCATATAATTCTTTATCATAAGTAGAATAGTTCAGACTAGGCCCACTCAATTTTTCAGAAAAGTATGCAACAGGTTTTCCATCTTGTAATAACACACCTCCTAATCCAATTCCACTAGCATCACATTCAAGCTCAAAAGCCTTATTGAAATTAGGAAGTTGGAGTAAAGGAGCATGTGTTAACTTATCTTTCAATACCATGAAGGCATCTTCCTGTGCGGTACACCAAACAAAAGGCACATCCTTCTTTGTAAGCTCGTTGAGAGGTGTAGCAATGGTGCTGAAATCTCTCACAAAACGTCTATAGAAACCAGCGAGGCCAAGGAAACTCCTCACTTGTGTGACCGTTTTGGGCTGCGGCCAACTCTCAATAGATTCAATCTTGGCTTAATCAACTTCAATTCCTTGTGGAGTAAAAAACATAGCTAAGAAAAGATACTCGGTTGGTGCAAAAGGGGCACTTTCCAAGGTTACCAAACAAACGTGCATCACGTAGAGCAATAAAAACAGCACGTAAATGTTCCAAATGTTCCTCCAAAGATTTGCTATAAATCAATATGTCATCAAAGTAAACTACCACAAATCATCCAATGAAAGCACGTAAAACTTCGTTCATCAACCTCATGAAAGTACTAGGTGCATTAGTTAACCCAAAAGGCATGACTAACCACTCATATAATCCAAACTTAGTTTTAAATGTTGTTTTCCTTTCATCTCCCAATTTCATACGAATTTGATGGTATCCACTACGCAAATCAACTTTGGAGAATATTGTAGAGCCACTCAATTCATCAAGCATATCATCTAGCCTAGGAATAGGATGACGATAACGAATAGTAATATTATTAATGCCTCTACAATCAACGCACATACGCGACGTACCATCCTTTTTCGGCACTAAAATGATAGGAACACACAAGGACTAAGGGATTCGCGTATATAACCTTTGTCGAGCAGTTCTTGTACTTGACGCATAATCTCCTTCGTCTCCTCTGGATTGGTACGGTATGGTGCACGGTTGGGTAATGATGCACCGGGAATTAAGTCAATTTGATGCTCAATCCCTCGAATAGGTGGTAATCCCGGTGGCACGTCTTGTGGAAAGACGTCAGCGAACTCCTGCAAAATGTTAGTGACAGCAGAGGCAAAGAGGAAGGCACGTCCTCGAATGAAAATAATGCCTCTTTGCACACAAAAGCATAGCAAACAGATTTGCTAAAATCTAGATCATCAATATCAGATTTGGTGGCAAGTAAACATGCACTTTTCAATTTAATTTCAGAAGCAACACTAGATTGTTTATTATTAGGCTGCATTTGTTGCTCAAATTCTTTTGCCACAATCTGATTTTCACTCTTATTTTTCTCCTGTTTTGCTTTATTAGCTCTATTAATATCATCTTTCAAAATGGAATCAGGAGTCATAGGAAGCAAAGTAATATTTTTATCCTTATGAACAAGAGTATACTGATTGTTTCTACCATGGTGTACAGAATTTTTATCAAATTGCCATGGTCTACCAAGTAATAAGGAACATGCTTGCATAGGTACCACATCACAATCAACATAATTAGCATATGTAGAGATACTAAAATGCACACGAACAGTACGTGTTACCTTAACCTTGCCGCTGTTGTTGAACCATTGGATGTAGTAAGGATGTGGGTGTGGTCTTGTGGTGAGAGATAGCTTCACCACCATCTCCATGCTAGCCAAGTTATTGCAGCTCCCTCGATCTATGATGACGCGAACAGAACATTCCATCACAACTCCCTTTGTATGGAACAAATTATGCCTCTGATTTTGCTCAGCTTGTTTAACCTGCACACTCAAAACATGTTGAGCAACTAAACATTCATACCTGTCAGCATCTTCAGCAGCCATGTATTGCGTCTCATGATCAGAATCATCTCCACCGTGTTCTTCACGTGTAATAAGAGCCAAAGTCTCCTCATCATAGTCACTAGCGGACTCATACCCACCATCCTCAGTAGCAATCATCACACGCTGAGATTGGCATTCTCTCGTAAAATGTCCTCTTCCCTTACAACGATGACAAATAATATCACTTGTGTGCCCTGTTGATGCCATGGAAGAAGAAGAGCTCTGTGCAGGTCCAGTAGGTGTGCTCTTGGCAGATAGTGGTGGTTGTGCCTGCTTTCTTGTATCACGGCTGGAGGTGGCACCTGATGGAGGTTGACCCAAATAGTAGCAGGAACACGTCTCTCCTTGGGATATTGTAAACATGTAAATCATTGTTCAGTTTCTAACTCCCAAGTAAGATATATATCAGGAACATATCTACCCTCAAATGGTGGAATATACAATTTTAGTTTTGGGAGATGGTCATGATCTCGTACCTGAGGGTGAGCCCTACCATTGCCATTATTTGCATGTGGACGACCTAGTGTTTGCTATGCTGGTGGTGGCACGTAGTTCTGATTTCGATCAACCTCATCCTTGTAATCTCCGGCAAAATCATCCTCCTCCGCATCAGCAGCAGGAGCCATAGAAGTATCAATAGCAGCACCAACAGTTTGGCCAGGTGCAAGAGGGAGACGGCTCGCTCGGCGGAGGGCTGTTTCGCGATGACTCCCAGGGTCAATGGGAACGCGTTGTGCTCATCCCACCTGATTTGGAAGGCGACGCTGTTGTTGTTGTTGTAGAGCAATTCATTAAACCAGTTATCGAGCTTTGTTTCGAATGTCTTCTCCATGCCATCTATCTTCTCCATGGCCTCTTCAAATCTGTTTAGCACCTCTTGCACCTGCCCACTCATCATTTGCTGAAATTTATCATGCAACTCCTTATTCGTCATGTTCTCCCAGTTAGTCTCGTCGTCTTGTGATCCTGCCATGGTTAGCAACAGTAGAAACACACAAGAATATGATCCTACAGACTACTAACAATAGGTGGTGGTGGTGTCACAAATCCGTCAAGAAAATCTCAAATTCTTACCAGTTCTTACCCAGCAGCAGGTGGTGATCACCCACCGTCGTAGTCAAAACTCTCAAAGCTTGGATAGAGCGATTACCAGGGAGAGTCAAACACACGACGTAGATGTATGTGGAGCTGGGAAGGCTTATAATATGGAAGCAAAAAGGGTCAGCAATAATCAATTCAAAGATGCAAAGTTGAATAAACGCTCAACGACGGTACTGTGCTGGTCCTAGGCTAGACCGTGCTAGAGACGCGAGCCTAGAACACTAACAAAATCACGGCGCTGCACATAAACAATGGAGGAGCGCACTCTGAATTTTTTTCATTTTTCACTTTTTTTTTGCACTTTTTTCCCTCTTTTTTTTGCTCCGCAACAATTTTTTTTCGAAAAACTAAACAAATGGTCTAAAAACTGCCTAGCCAGAATTTTCCAGACTTTTTTTTGAGTTTGGAACTATTTTTATTCTACGGGTAGCACAGAATCTCGGGAGTCCTACTCTGTCACGACTCGGAGTATGGCGTGATCTGGAACTCGAAAACAATGCAACAATTACTGGACTCGGACTAGGACTGGTGGCGGAGATGAATCTGGTGGAATCTCGGACTGGTGGCGGCGATGAATCTGGGGGAAATCGGACTGGTGGCGGATATATGTTGCAGGTGAACTCGGATTGGCGTGATTGCGGCGGATATGTGGTGGCGTATATGGACTCGGATTGGTGGTGAATATGGCAGCGACGATGAAGTTGTGGTGGTGGTATATGGCAGCAACGATGATGATGATGCGGTGGTGATATATGGCAGTGACGACGTGACAACCTGTGAACATAACTCAAAACTCTAAAGGACTAGACGCTAAGACCAGCAACTTGACACGACGATGCAACCGCAAATTCAACAAAGCAAATACAGAAAAGATTATGCAAAGGCTCAGATTGGTTCGAATAGGATGAACTAACCCTAAATTTTTTTTGGCTTTTTCGTGGACTATAGGTACGAAGAATAGACTCGATCTAAACTACAAAAAACTGTAAAATCTCACCGAGCAACCTAAAAATCTGATACCACTTGATAGAGGCAAAGGTGTCCCGATGTTTCGATGAGATGGTGGCTATCGTTTTCTGTGGGAGTCGACCTTGACGATCCGACTACGAATGTGCGAGACGTCGCGCCTTAGCAATCGCTAAACCAAATTCCGAGGGTTATTGACCACGCCAGAGCACGATCAACCTGACCACGAGGGTTTGTTTCTTGCAAGCAAACGAAGAACAAGCAAGAAACTAAGATTGCAATCTGGATATTGCGAATATAAGATGAAAGCTTTATTGATCAAGGTGGGGTTCTGTGACGCCTTGGTCTGGTCGTTGAACACAAACGAAGTACGCGAAGTTGCAGCTATGGCGAACTTTTAATCTAAACAAAACCCAAAGTCTAAACGACGCCCTAAGGGCTGTATATATGGAGGAAGAGACATGCATCACAAGTAAAGTGTCCAAGTCTCCAAGATCAATAATCATAGATGCAACAATTGGAGGCAAGTGACAATGAACAAAATATATCGTGTGAGAGGCATGAATATATACGTCATCAACCCAAGAAAGCAAGTAAAAATGGAACATGGGTGATGCGACAAAGCAAGCAATCATATGAATCAAGGCAAGCAAGCTAGTAGTGCGAAGATGCAACGTACTACAAGGAATCATAGCAAACATGTCATGGGTGCAAATAGTGTGCATGAATAATTCACATGACATAGCACAAGCATGAAAGGATGATATGAGCAAAATAGCATCAATAGCATGAGGCACATGATAAACATGGCAATAGCAACAAGGATCTCCACCAAGCATGCGAATACACATAGGAGTAGCATAATGGTGAATCATGGGTAGATGCAAGCAAGGGTCACAATTGCATGGCAAAGGCATAGAAGCAAGCATAGCATGCAAAGTGAACATGGTAAAATGAGCAAAAAGCGAGAAGCGGTATATAGCCCATAGTCGTGTGAGATCCAAGTGAGAGAGATGCGCGTAGTCCTTACGCGAAGGGAATGGTGGTAAGGATAGTCCACGGGATCCCAAGTCATCTTTGCTCTCAAGAGCTCGTTTCGTCAACTCTTGGGATTGAGAGGTTGATGAGTATACGTGAGTACCTACACAAAACAAAGACAAAGGGAAAATTGTGTGTGCGTGATAGATGTACACATCATCCATCATGATGCGCACGTGCTCGTGTTGGTTAGCACAAAATATCCAATGATCGAATAAATGAGATGCGTGATATAGAAACATGTCATCCATCATGATAGGTTTGTTGTTATGTATGGCATAATGGAGACTCAAAGTATGTAATGCATCATGGGAAATATCTAGAGCATTTTTGTGCGTGGAATGCATATGGTGCAAGTAATTATGGGAATCATGCCAAGTATGGAATGCATCAAAATCTCCTAATATGTATGTGGAAACTATGGGGTTCTCCTCATGAGCATTAATGGAAATATTACATGGAGAATATTGACAACATCCAAAACAAAGCATATTTGGTACATTGTGATCATGGCATGGCATAGTAGATGAATTTCACAAATCATGTAAAGGAAGCATGGCAATATCATCACATGAAAAACAAAAGCCAATGACCATCATCTCGTCATCTATGCCATAAGTACAAATGGGATTGACTTTAATGGGGCATGTATAGTTACTATGTTGAGATTGAAATGATGCAATATGGGATATCTCACTCGTAGCATATGACAAGGTTAATGGATTGTCAAACATGATGTGACCAAAAGAATTTTCACATGATATCCTATGGAGCATAGCATCACAACTAGGCAAATCAACATGCTCGTCATCATATTTATCATAAATAGGTAAGTCATGACATGAAGAAGTCGCACTAGCATGAAGCATGGGTATAGGTGTGTCAACATCATGCAAGCAATCATTCGTAAAATAGTCCACTAGTGGGACAAGAGAAGAACCATCACCTATGTTACCTTTGGAGCATCGCTCATGTGTTGTAGGTGAGGTGTCGAAGACCGAGTCGTGGTCATCTTCATCTTGATGGAACCATGTGGGGGGTGCATCATCGTCCACCATGGCCATCATTGTCTCCATTGGAGGTATGGACTCGTCGAGGGTAGGCATGTCGTCATGTAGGAGACCTAGCACCAAAGAAGAAAACACACTAGGAGTAGAGGTTAAGTCGTTAGAAATCAAAGTGGCCTCACATGCCGTGTCAACTACCTCACTCACTAAGTGTTGTGGCTCACCCACTCCCTCTCGGATGCTCTCACTCATATGGTTGGTGGAATCACTCAAATGGCTCTCAACCTCACATAGGATGTGTGGCATGCTCTCAAGTGTGGGGCTAGTGGTGGTCACACTCATCCTCTCATAGGAAATTCTCTCAATGTCACGTGTGGTGGAGTTACTCATGTCACTCATGTGGTGGTGGCTCTCCTCACATGGCAATTTGGGCATCTCGTCACATGTCGTTGTCGGAGAGATGTTGGTGCAAATGTCTCCATGCTCAATCATGTCGTGGTCGTAGTCGTGGATGAAGGCCGAAGATGGCACATCATCACTCTCCTCGAAGACCAAAGATAAGGTCTCATGAGCGGTCTCGTAGCTTGACTCGGAGTATGAGTCCAATATGGGCGCCGTCTTCATGTTGTTGAAGAGGTTCGTGCTCATCGCCGTGGTCGAAGGGGATGGCCCTAGGTCGACCTTCTTGTCGCCGTCTTGTTGTAGGAGGTCCATATGATGTGGCACCTCATAGCTCGTCTCCATGACCGAAGGGAAATTCTCATGCTCGGCCATCTTCCTTGAGGGGCTTCCGAAGATGGAAGTGTCACCCTCACTTGTAGGTGGTCGCCTTGGACTTGATGAAGTCAATGTAGGCGTACTCATGGGAAGTAGGCAAAGATGCCGTACGTCCAAAGGCAGAGATGCCTTGATAGCACTTGGAGAAGATGCCGAAGTGGTTGTTGTAGCCGTAGCGTGCTCTTGGTGGTGCTTGTCTCGCGGTCTTCTCTTGTGGTCATGAAGTTTGGACTTGGCGTGAAGTAGGGCTTGTTGGGACTTGTAGGTAGGCGCATATCGAGCATCTTCATGTTGATGGTGGCGTTGTCGCACTTGAGCTCGTAGTAGATGTCGTTCGTCGTCGTCGTGCACATGTTGCTTGGAGGTGACATGCCCTTCATGACGAGATGGATCACGAACGTGATGGTGGTCGCCATGGAGTTGTGGACGTGGACGACTTGCGCTTATGTTGCTTGGGCGCTCCGAAGAGGATCGATGTGCTTGCCGCCGCCTTGAAGATGACGAAGGGGAAGTAGACTTGATCAAGGCCCGAATCTCCTCCATCCTTGCATCTTGCTCCTCCTTTTGTGCGGAAAGCTTGTTGTCGATGTAGTCCCTTTTCCTCGCTTCGGAGTGACGAATGTCGATGGATAGGTTCTCGATGCGCTCTCGCAATCTTGATTGTGCGCCTTGCATTTGTCGTTGTAGATCGAAGATTGACTCTTTGGTGATGTAGTTGTTCATGCCGTCGTTGTTGTGGAAGACCGGAGATGAAATGCCTTGCCTAGCCATCACAAGATTCGAGCCAATATGAGTGGAGAAATATAAGAATGAATACCAAATGTACCTTGACCGAAGTTGAAAGTGGATCAATGATCACTCCAATGTGGACAAGGAAATAGCACAATTGGTACCAATTCTTGTCGGTTTCTCACACCTACACAAATAAGGCTTATGGTGGAGCTCGGTGAGGATAGTGGCACAAATTTTTTATGCAAAATGTTAGCAACAGTCAATAATGTTGAAAGAGACTCACAAATTTGCAAGTGAAACAAGTAGACCAATAGCAATATGTGGCACACGAAAACACACACACGGATAGATAAATGGGGTCGTGCAACCAAGGAATGAGCTCAAAATGTGGAATCCACGGAAAATGCTCTTGTTGCACAACTCTAGAGAGACGCTAGCACGATTGCTCAATAGGCGGATACGGCACTTGTGCACAACCTATAGGACACAAAAATGCAACGACTTCTATCCCAAGTATGCTATGTATATGATGTTACGGTGGTATGATCCAAGATGATCGGATATGACAATCTTATGCAATGTGGTATGATGCTATGGCACTTGCTTACAAGCTTCTTGCTCTCTCTTTTTCTTTGCTTAAAAGCATATTCTTTTTTTGATATGTATGGCCACTTTGGCACAATGCACAAACCAAGATAGCAATTGTATATATGCGGGAACAATCTTGTGGCACAAAGGATGATATGATACCAAGATGATACCGATATGTTATGGTATGTATGCAATGTATGGTGTAGATCACTAATGTGCACAAGTAACATTGCCGGCAATACTCAAATGGCTAGTCTCGATAGGAAAGTGACGCAAAATGGGCCAGGGGTTAACAATGCAATGGCAAGGGAATATACAATGGAGGGATACCACGATACTGAGATGATATGGAGGTTACCGTCCGTGTCGATGATGAGTGGCGGTGATCTTGATGGAGATACCAAGATGATGGAGACTCGTTCCTAAGTAGTCGTAACACCTTAGGAAACGGAAAAACCGCGAACTCAAAATCTCAAATGTCAAAATGGTGGTAGCGGGATGCGGTGGTGGTGTTGCGGAAGCTCAATGGGATTGCGGCAATGCAATGATGGGATATGCGAGTAGGCAATGCGGCAGTGGAGGGTTATTGGGTTATGTGTACTATACACAGTGTCAGAGTTGGAAGCACAGTCCCTAAGTAGCCGAAACACCTTAGGATACACAACTCACAACACAAACAAAATTGGGTTAAGTTGGGGTGGAAGAAGTGTATGGTTGGTAAGCCTATGCGGAAGTTATGGTGGTGGTGGTGGTTGATGAAGAAGCAACCGTCCCTAAGTAGCCTAGACACCTTAGGAGACTCAAATCACTCCTCAAGCAACCACATATGCGATGGGGAACAAAATTGGTTAGGTTGCGGAAGTCTGCAGTGGTGTAGCAGATGATGTCGTGGAAGCCCTAGGCAACGATGCCAAAATTCACAAATTTTATGGTGTCAAAAGGTGGTGAAACCAAGGTGAGGTCCTCGGGCACGTCGATAGCTTCAAAACGAGCCAAAGAACACTCAAATCGGAGTTCGGAGTGAAAAGTTGTGACCAAAACGGTGAAGAAGGCTGATGCTGAAATTCGGTGTCATGTTTCGGGTTAGGCCGGAAGTTCCGGGCATAGGGCCGGAAGTTCCGGGCTCCGGAAGTTCTGGGGGGTGGCCGGAAGTTCCGGGGGTTGCGGAAAAAGTCTCGGGGAAGCTGGGGGATTTTGGGTAAACTCTCTGTTTGGCCCGGAAGTTCCGGGGGACGGAAGTTCCGGTGGTGTCCAGAAGTTCCGGGGGTCGTGGAATTTCTTCCGGGACGAACCCTAAATTCCAGATCTGAGAATGGGGGCAGAAAAACTCGATTTCCAAGGTCAAAATTGGGAAGATTTTGTGAATAGAAATGGGGGAAAAGATGGGGAATGCTAGATCCACTTGAGACACAACGAATCCATGGATCAAAATCAACAAAACATCGTCAAACCAACAATTCGCAAAAAAAATTGGGGGCTATTTTTGGTAGGGATTTTCGAATTTCGGATGAAATTAAGCAAAAGAAGGCTAGAAAACAAAGAGGGGAGGCTCCAAAATCGTGATCAACGTGGCTCATGATACCAAGATGATGTAGGGTAGGAACCCTATAGCCCGATCTTTCACGAAAGGAGCGAATCCCGTGATGAACACGAAGAACACGAGGAGGGAAACGAGGGGAAAATCACGAGGGGAACACAAGAGGACACTCAAACCAACAAGAATGATCACACATGCTCTAGATCCATAAACACAAAGGGAGATACAAGATCCAAAGTCAACAATGGACGATACAAGAGATAACCGGTTCTTCTCCGTGAGGAGGTCTTGAATCCACGGGGGGATCTTCCCTTAGAAAGGGGGCTTGAATCCAAGGTGGATCTTCGCCGAAGAGGGGTCGCGGTCTCTCTCAAGGAGTAGATCCGATATGGATGAGCGTAGCTCTATCTCTCAAATGAGCTATCACAACGCTAACCCTAACTAGGAGGAGGTGGGGGAGTATATATAGTGCTAGCCCATGAAGGGGTAAGTGAGAGGGGGGATACATGGGAGCTAGCCCATGAAGGGGTAAGTGAGAGGGGGGATACATGGGACCTTGGCCCGAGTCTTGGCACGCAGGAAGGCCGGAAGTTCCGGGCTCCGGAAGTTCCGGGCAGGTTCCGGCCGGGTTCCGGGCTATCCAAAGAGTTGGCGCGCTCGGGGCTGGTCTGGACTCCGGGGCCGGAGGTTCCGAGAAGGTCAGATGGTCCGGGCTTTACAGAAGCTTGTCCTTGCTTCTTCTTCCTTCTCCTCTTCCATGCTTGGCCTTGGTCCTTGGATCCTCCTTGGTCGTCTCGGTTGTACCTGAGTATATGCAAGGTCCATGCATGAGGTAGTAGCCATGTCTCATATGTGGAAAGTGACGGTTCGAAGAGGAGTGAGTTCACCTTGTGTCCAATGGCGTATGGTCGAGGTCTCATCGTATGTCCTCTTGGGGCTTGGGGCATGGTCAATAACCTCTCGGAGTTGGTTTAGCGATTGCTAAGGCGCAACGTCGTGCATGTTTGTAGTCGGATCATCAAAGTCGTCTCCACCAAATTGATAGTTATCATCTCATCGAAAGATCGGGACACCCTCGCCTCTATCATTAGTGCATTGTTTAGACTTTGGGTTTTGTTTAGACTAAAAGTTCGCCATAGCTGCAACTTCGCGTCCTTCGTTTGTGTCCAATGACCATACCAAGACGTCACAGAACCCCACCTTCATTAATAAAGCTTTCCTCTTTTCTTCGCAATATCCATACTGCAATCTCAGTTTCTTGCTTGTTCTTCGTTTGCTCGCAGGAAATAGACCCTCGTGGTCAGGTTGATCGTGCTTCGGCGTGGTCAATAACCCTCAGAAGTTGGTTTAGCGATTGCTAAGGTGCGACGTCTTCCCACGTTCATAGTCGGATCGTCAAAGTCGACTCCCATAGAAAATGATATCTATCTCATTGAAACATCGGGATACCTTTGCCTCTATCAAGTGGTATCAGATTTTCAGGTTGCTCGGTGAGATTTTCCAGTTTTTCATAGTTTAGATCGAGTTTGTTCTTCATACCTACAGTCCATGAAAAAAGCCAAAAAAATTTAGGGTTCGTTCATCATATCCGAATGAATCTGAGCCTTTGCATAGTCTTTTCAGTATTTTGCTTTGTTGAATTTGTGGTTGAATCGTCGTGTCTAGTTGCTGGTCTTAGAGTCTAGTCTTTTAGAGTTTCGAGTTCTGGTCATAAGTTGAAACGCCGCCGCCGCACCAACATCATCGCTCCTGCCATCTACCACCATCGCTTATCCGCCATTGATCTGTATTCATATATCACCACCAATCCGTCTCCATATACCATCACAAATCAGTATCCATATACCACCACCAATCCGTATCCATATACCACCACCGCTGCCATATCCTACCATCATATATCCACTACCAATTTGAGTTCCTTTCATATTAGGTTTGTTTTCGAGGTCCGTCTAATTTTCGATTCGTGTTTCCTTGCCTGAGTAGGTCTCGGAAAAAAAGTCTTGAGACCCCCGGGCAGTTTTTAGGCCAAACTTTTCACAGGCAAAAATATTTTTTCCCTATCCTATTTTTAGGCTTTTCTGAGTCTTTTGAGCCACGTGCCATCATAGTGATTTTTTTTCACACTTTTTCGTCATCGCTGCCCTGATTTTCGAAAAAAAAGTCAAGAAAAATTTCGTGCCCATCCTATCACTTTGACGAGGTAAGAGTTTTGAGACACTCGCCATTATTGTGATTTTTCGCAAAAAAAAGAGGCGCAAAAAAAGAGCGAAATTTTTTTTCCAGAGTGTGCTTTTCCCTTGTTTACGTGCAGCGCCGTGATTTTTTTAGTGTTCTAGGCTCGTGTCTCTAGCACGGTCTAGCCTAGGACCAGCACAGTATCGTCGTTGAGCGTTTATTCAACTTTGCATCTCTCAATTGATTATTAGTGACCCTTTTTGCTACCATATTATAAGCCTTCCCAGCTCCACATACATCTACTCGTGCGTTTGACTCTCCCTGGTAATTGCTCTATCCAAGCTTTGAGAGTTTTGACTACGACGGTTGCCGATCACCGCCTGCTGCTGGGTAAGAACTGGTAAGAATTTGAGATTTGCTTGACGGATTTGTGACATCCACCACCATCTCTTGTTAGCAGTCTATAGGATCATATTCTTGTGTGTTTCTATTGCTTCTAACCGTGGCAGGATCACAAGACGACGAGACTGACTGAGAGAACCTAACGAATAAGGAGTTGCATGATAAATTTGAGCAAATGATGAGTGGATAGGTGCAAGATGTGCTAAACAGATTTGAAGAGGCCATGGAGAAGATAGATGGCATGGAGAAGACGTTCGAAACAAATCTCGATAACAGGTTTAATGAATTGCTCACGCGTCTTCCACCACCACCACCGGCTGCCCCTAACGCACCTCTACAACAACAACAAC
Organism: Triticum urartu; assembly: GCF_003073215.2. Lineage (NCBI taxonomy): Eukaryota > Viridiplantae > Streptophyta > Magnoliopsida > Poales > Poaceae > Triticum > Triticum urartu. The sequence goes on from NC_053022.1 coordinate 193,581,497, forward strand.
AACGTCGCTTTCCAAATCAAGTGGGACGAGCATAGCGCATTCCCATTGACCCTGGGCACAATTCTCGTGCCGCTGTTGATGCTTCTGCCGCTCCTGCTGCTACTGCAGAGGTGGAGGCCCATGACGAGGAGGAGGTTGACCAAAATCAAAACTACGTGCAACCGCCAGCACCACCACCACCAGGTCGTCCTCATGCATATCATCACAACGGTAGGGCTGCACCACCACCTGAGGTACATGACCATCTTCCTAAACTAAAATTGAATACGTCACCATTTGAGGGTAGATATGTTCCTGATATATATCTTACTTGGGAGTTAGAAACTGAACAACGATTTACATGTTTACAATATCCTGAGGAGAGACGTGTTCCTGCTGCTGTTTACGCTTTCACTAGCTTTGCATGTGTTTGGTGGTCTGAACATTGTAGATTATATACTATTCCAGCTACTTGGGCTGCTTTGAAAACTGCTATGCGTATTCGTTGGGTTCCACCATATTATCAACGTGAATTACTTCAAAAATTGCAGCGTTTAAGACAGGGAAAAAATTCTGTAGAAGAATATTATCAGGAATTACAAACTGGCATGATTAGATGTGGTATTGTTGAGGAGAATGAAGCTATGCTTGCACGTTTTATGGGTGGATTAAATAGAGAGATTCAGACGATTCTAGAGTATAAGGAGTATACTAATATCACTCGTTTATTCCATCTTGCTTGTAAAGCTGAACGTGAAGTGCAGGATCGACAGGCATTGACGCGAACTAACTTTTCTGCAGGTCGATCTTCATCATGGACACCACGTGCATCCTCTACTTCCACTCCACCAGCACCTCCATCAGGTGCCACCTCTAGCCGTGATACAAGAAAGCAGGAACAACCACCACTATCTGCCAAGAGCACACCTTCTGGGACCTGCAAGAGCTCTTCTTCATCCATGGCATCAACAGGGCAAACACATGATATTATTTGTCGACGTTGCAAGGGTGGAGGTCATTATGCGAGAGAATGCCCATCTAAGCGTGTGATGATTGTTACTGAGGATGGTGGGTATGAGTCCGCTAGTGACTATGATGAGGAGACTTTGGCTCTTATTACACGTGAAGAACACGGTGGAGACGATTCTGATCATGAGACGCAATACATGGCTCCTGAAGATGCTGACAGGTATGAATGTTTAGTTGCTCAACGTGTTTTGAGTGTGCAGGTTACACAAGCTGAGCAAAATCAGAGGCATAATTTGTTCCATACAAAGGGAGTTGTGAAGAACGTTCTGTTCGCATCATAGATGGAGGGAGCTGCAACAACTTGGCTAGCATGGAGATGGTGGAGAAGCTATCTCTCACCACAAGACCACATCCACATCCTTACTACATCCAATGGTTCAACAACAGCGGCAAGGTTAAGGTAACACGTACTGTTCGTGTGCATTTTAGTATCTCTACATATGCTGATTATGTTGATTGTGATGTGGTACCTATGCAAGCATGTTCCTTATTACTTGGTAGACCATGGCAATTTGATAAAAATTCTGTACACCATGGTAGAAACAATCAGTATACTCTTGTTCATAAGGATAAAAATATTACTTTGCTTCCTATGACTCCTGATTCCATTTTGAAAGATGATATTAATAGAGCTAATAAAGCAAAACAGGAGAAAAATAAAAGTGAAAATCAGATTGTGGCAAAAGAATTTGAGCAACAAATGCAGCCTAATAATAAACCATCTAGTGTTGCTTCTGAAATTAAATTGAAAAGTGCATGTTTACTTGCCACCAAATCTGATATTGATGATTTAGATTTTAGCAAATCTGTTTGCTATGCTTTTGTGTGCAAAGAGGCATTATTTTCATTCGAGGACGTGCCTTCCTCTTTGCCTCCTGCTGTCACTAACATTTTGCAGGAGTTCGTTGACGTCTTTCCACAAGACGTGCCACCGGGATTACCACCTATTCGAGGGATTGAGCATCAAATTGACTTAATTCCCGGTGCATCATTACCCAACCGTGCACCATACCGTACCAATCCAGAGGAGACGAAGGAGATTATGCGTCAAGTACAAGAACTGCTCGACAAAGGTTATATACGCGAATCCCTTAGTCCTTGTGCTGTTCCTATCATTTTAGTGCCGAAAAAGGATGGTACGTCGCGTATGTGCGTTGATTGTAGAGGCATTAATAATATTACTATTCGTTATCGTCATCCTATTCCTAGGCTAGATGATATGCTTGATGAATTGAGTGGCTCTACAATATTCTCCAAAGTTGATTTGCGTAGTGGATACCATCAAATTCGTATGAAATTGGGAGATGAATGAATGGAAAACGGCATTTAAAACTAAGTTTGGATTATATGAGTGGTTAGTCATGCCTTTTGGGTTAACTAATGCACCTAGTACTTTCATGAGGTTAATGAACAAAGTTTTACGTGCTTTCATTGGAAGATTTGTGGTAGTTTACTTTGATGACATATTGATTTATAGCAAATCTCTGGAGGAACATTTGGAACATTTACGTGTTGTTTTTATTGCTCTACGTGATGCACGTTTGTTTGGTAACCTTGGAAAGTGCACCTTTTGCACCAACCGAGTATCTTTTCTTGGCTATGTTGTTACTCCACAGGGAATTGAAGTTGATAAAGCCAAGTTGAAGCTATTGAGAGTTGGCCGCAGCCCAAAACGGTCACACAAGTGAGGAGTTTCCTTGGCCTCGCTGGTTTCTATAGGCGTTTTGTGAGAGATTTCAGCACCATTGCTGCACCTCTCAACGAGCTTACAAAGAAGGATGTGCCTTTTGTTTGGGGTACCGCATAGGAAGAAGCCTTCATGGTATTGAAAGATAAGTTGACACATGCTCCTTTACTCCAACTTCCTGATTTCAATAAGACTTTTGAGCTTGAATGTGATGCTAGTGGAATTGGATTAGGAGCTGTGTTATTACAAGATGGCAAACCTGTTGCATACTTTTCTGAAAAATTGAGTGGGCCTAGTCTGAACTATTCTACTGATGATAAAGAATTATATGCTCTTGTTCTGACCTTAGAAACATGGCAACATTATTTATGGCCAAAGAAATTTGTTATACATTCTGATCATGAATCTTTGAAACACATTAAAAGTCAAGCAAAACTGAACCGTAGACATGCTAAATTGGTTGAATTCATTGAGAACTTTCCCTTATGTCATTAAACACAAGAAGGGTAAAGAAAATGTTATTGCTGATGCATTGTCTCGTCAATATACTATGCTTTCACAACTTGACTTTAAAATATTTGGTTTGGAGACCATCAAAGATCAATATGTGCATGATGTTGAATTTAAAGATGTATTGCAGAATTATAAGGAAGGGAGAACTTGGAACAAGTTCATTCTTAACGATGGATTTGTGTTTCCTGCTAGCAAGCTATGCATTCCAGCTGGCTCCGTTCGTCTTTTGTTGTTGCATGAGGCGCATGGAGGAGGACTAATGGGACACTTTGGCATGAAGAAGAAGGAGGACGTACTTGCTACACATTTCTTTTTGATGTAGGGTAGAACCCTAGTGGCCCGATCTTTCACGAAAGGAGCGGATCCCATGAAGAACGTGAAGAACACGAGGAGGGAAACAAGGGAAAACACAAGGGTAAACACAAGAGGAACACTCAAACTAACAAGAACAAGTCATGTGCTAGATCCTCGGGTACATAGAACGATACACGAATCCACGGACAACTAAGGACGATACATGGGTAGCCGGTTCTTCTCCGTGAGGAGGTCTTGAATCCACAAGGGGATCTTCCCGTAAAGGGGTCTTGAATCCACGGTGGATCTTCTCTGAAGAGGGGCCGCGGTCTCTCTCAAGGAGTAGATCCGATATGGATGAGTGGAGCTCTATCTCTGAGTATGAGCTAAACCAACGCTAACCCTAGAAAGTCGTACGGGATAGAGTATATATAGTCTAGGTGACGAAAGGGTACACGGGCCTCGGCCCAAGTGGCTGCGCGCAGGCAGGGCCGGAAGTTCCGGGCACCGGAGGTTCCGGGGAGGGTCCGGCCTAACCAGTGAGTTGGCGCGATGGAGATGTGCTGGCATCCGGGGGCCGGAAGGTCCGGGTAGGCCAGAGGTTCCGGGCGCCGGAAGGTCCGGGACGGGGTCCGGGCTAACCCGAGAGTTGGCACACCTCGGCTGGTCGAAGTCATCGGCGGCCGGAAACTCCGGGTCGGCCGGAAGGTCTGGGGGCCGGAAGTTCCGGGCTCTGGCCGGAAGTTCCGGGCTGTCCAGAGTGTTGACGCCTGTCTCTTCTTCTACAGTCCTCAGCTCCGAGTCTTGAGCGTTGTACCTGATGACACATAGTATCTCGGACTTAGGCAGTAGCCATGTCTCACTTGAAGAGGGGGAAAACTGAAGTAGGAGTGATGTCACCTCGGATTGAATAGCACGTTCCCTAGCCCTTGTCGTTGGTCCACTTGGAGCTTGGATAGTTGAGGTGGCATCCATGGGGATGGTTGTGGGATGCTCCGCATCATCTCCCCTCCCTTGGGGAAGATCTGTCCTCGGATCGAGTTCTTCATCACCATGGAAGGGATAGAGATCTTTGATGTTGAAGATGTCGCTCACGTTGTACTTGTCGCGCGGGAGGTCGATCTTGTAAGCGTTGTCCTTGTAGCGTGCGAGCACCTTGAAGGGTCCATCTGCTCGTGGTCGAAGCTTAGACTTGCGTTCTTGTGGAAAGCGCTCCTTGCGAAGGTCTAGGCACACGAGATCACCAATGTTGAAGACCATAGGTTGCCTGTTGACGTTGAGCTTTGTCACAAGGCATTGTACTTGGCGCTCGATGGTGTTTCTTGTATCTTCATGCACCTTCTTGAGATGGGTCACTCGTGCACTTGCGTCCAAATTGATTCACTCTTGGAGTGGAAGAGGTAGAATATCCAATGGTGACAAAGGGTTGAATCCGTAGACGACCTCGAAAGGGGGACTTGCCGGTTGTTGAGTGTCTTGCTCAGTTGTAGGCGAACTCGGCGATGGGTAGACACTCCTCCCACTCCTTGATGTTCTTCTTGATGAGTACTTGAAGTAGAGCAGAGAGTGTGCAGTTTGTCACCTCCGTTTGGCCGTCGGTTTGAGGATGGTACGCCGTGGAAAAGAGTAGCTTGATTCCAAGGTTGGCGCATAGGGTCTTCCAAAAGTATCTAAGGAACTTGACATCGCGGTCCGAGACAATTGTCTTTGGCACACCATGGAGACGCAATATTTCCCTACAAAAGAGATTAGCAACATGTGAAGCATCGTCTATCTTGTGACAAGGAATAAAATGTGCCATTTTGGAGAAACGGTCCACACCGACAAATATGGAATCTTTCCCATTGCGAGTCCTAGGCAAACCAAGTACAAAGTCCATGCTAATGTCTTCCCAAGGCTGGTATGGAATTGGTAAAGGCATATAGAGACAATGAGATTGAGCTTTGGACTTAGCTTAGCGACATGTAGAACACCGGTTGGTGAAACGATTGACATCCAGAAACATCTTAGGCCAAAAGTAGCTTTTCGAAAGCGTGGAGAATGTCTTGTCGCGTCCGAAATGTCCCATTAAGCCTCCTCCATGAGATTCCTGCAAAAGCAACAAGGCAAGAGAGGACTCAGGAATACAAATTTTGTTAGCTCTCATAAGGTAGCCATCTTTGATGTAATAGCATTCCTAAGATGTATTCGACAAACACTTGGCATAAGGAATGGCAAAAGTTGCATCATGCTCATATGAGTCTTTGATATGCTCAAAGCCAATGACATCTAACTCAAGTTGCGTGACAAGCATGCAAATGCGGGAAAGAGCATTTGCTACTATGTTTTCTTTACCCTTGATGTACTTGATGACATAGGGAAAAGACTCAATAAATTCACTCCATTTAGCCTAACGCTTGTTCAACTTAGTTTGTCCCTTAAGATACTTGAGAGTCTCATGATTGGTATGAATGATAAACTCGTGGGGACAAAGGTAGTGTTCCCATTCATGCAAAACGCGGACTAAAGCATATAGCTCTTTGTCATAGATGGGATAATTGAGTTGCGCTCCGGAAAGTTTCTCACTAAAGTAAGCTATGGGGCGCTTCTCTTGCGTTAACACACCTCATATGCCATTACCACTAGCACCGCAATGAATTTCAAAAGGCTTGTCGAAGCTGGGTAAAGCAAGCACGGGAGCATGAGTAAGCAAATTCTTAAGCTCATTGAATGCAGTATCTTGGGATGGTCCCCAAACAAAAGGCGCATTCTTCTTGCTCAAACCATGCAAAGGCGAAGCAATGGTGCTAAAATCCTTTACAAAGCGACGATAGAAACCCGCGAGGCCAAGAAAACTACGCACTTGATGCAAGTTGGTTGGTTGCGGCCAAGTCTTAATAGCATTAATCTTGGACTCATCAACATGAACACCCTTAGAAGAAACAACAAAACCCAAGAAAACGAGCTTATCAACACCAAAAAGGCATTTCTCCATATTAGCATAGAGTCGCTCTTTTCTAAGAGTTGGCAAAACTGTTCGGACATGGGTGACATGCTCCATAATAGATTTGCTAAACACAAGAATGTCATCGAAGCAAACCACAACAAATATACGAATGTAAGGGCGAAAGACATGATTCATAAGGCGCATAAAAGTGCTCGGCGCTTCCGAAAGACCCATAGGCATGACTAACCACTCATACAAACCAAACTTGGTTTTGAAGGCGGTTTTCCATTCATCACCCTCTTGTATGCGGATTTGATAGTAACCACTTTTAAGATCAATTTTAGAAAATATAGTGGCACCGCTAAGCTCATCAAGCATATCATCTAGGCATGGAATGGGATACCTATAGCGAACGATGATAGCATTGATAGGTCTACAATCAGAGCACATGCGAAAACTACCATAACGTTTTGGCACAAGAATGACCGGAACGACACAAGGGCTCAAACTTTCACGCACATGTCCATGGTCTATGAGATGCTTTACTTGCCTTTGTATTTCTTTTGTTTCGTCGGGGTTGATGCGGTAGGGAGCTTTGTTTGGAAGTGGCGCTCCGGGGATGAGGTCGATGCGGTGCTCAATGCCTCGAAGTGGAGGTAGTCCCGGAGGTAGCTCATCGGGGAAAACATCTTGAAATTCCTGCAAAAGAGAAGACAACACTAGAGGAAGAGTGTGAGAGGTGTTAGTTTGTGGTGCATTGTCCTTGCACACGAGGATGTAGTGTAGGACACTTGATGGGTTCTCACACACTTTTCTCATCTCACGTTTGGTGGCAAATAGAACTAGGTTCTTGTTTTCGCTCATCGTGGAGGCACTCGATTTTGGCTTGTGGCGCTCACTCTCGTTTTGGTGGCTCGCTCTCTCACTATGATCTCCACGATGGGTGGCTTGCTTGTCGGTGATCACTTGACTTGGCGACATTGGACGGAGGATGTACTCCTTGCCCTTCATCTTGAAGATGTAGTGGTTCGTTCGGCCGTTGTGGACGACTCCTCTATCGAATTTCCATGGCCGTCCAAGGAGAAGATGACAAACGGTCATTGGAACGACGACGCACTCCAAGGTGTCTTCGTAGGCGCCGATCTTGAAGGAGACTTGTACTCGGTGCTCGACTTGGATAGTGCCGGAATCACTAAGCCATTGCACTTTGTATGGATCTGGATGCTTCGTCTTGGGTAATTGGAGCTTGGGGCAAAGTTCTTCACTTGCGAGATTGTGACAACTCCCTCCATCGATGATGACCTTGACGGATCGTCCATTGATGCCGTCCTTGGTGTGGAATATGTGGCATCGCTGGTCTTCTTCTGGGTGATGTTGGAGAGTCAAGACTTTGGAGACAACAAGTGCGGGACTCGAGTCTTCATCACAAAATACTTGTTCTTCTTCATTGTTCACTTGGCGGTGCATGGCGACGTGCTCGAGGGCTTCCATTTCGCTGTCGCTCATAGAGTCATACATGCCAAATCGTCGTTGAAGACCATGGTTTGCTTTTTGGTGCACTCGTAGGACTTGTGGCCTCAGCCTCCGCAAGTGAAACACTTGAAGGAAGTCGTCTTGATTGTCTCATCGGTTGGGGTTGATGATGATGAAGCTCTCGGCTTGAAGTTGCCCGTAGTAGGGTTGCTTGCAGTTGGCGAAGCTTTCTTGGAAGTTGACTTGTCGATGTTGGAAGTAGAAAGTCTTGTAGTCGGTATTGGAGTCATTGAAGCTTGGTTATTGGAGAAGCCGTAGGACTTTGATGAGAACTTGGCATACTTGAAATCATCTTGCACTTGGCGTTCCACTTTGGTAGCTTGTGTAACGCCCTCGATGCGGCTATATCTCCCACATGTCGAAGCATGACTTAGACGCATAACCGCATTGAAAGCAATGTCGCAAGTGAGGTAATCTTCACACAACCCATGTAATACATAAGGGAAAAAGATACATAGTTGGCTTACAATCGCCACTTCACACAATTACATGAATAAAGCATTACAACATCCAAATACAATCAACATCCAAATACAATCAAGGTCCGACTACGGAACCAAAATAAAAGAAGAACCCCAAATGCGACAAGGTCCCCGATCGACCCCAACTGGGCTCCACTACTGATCAACTAGAACGGAACAACACAAAGGACAAGATCTTCATCGAGCTCCTCCTTGAGCTTGGTTGCGTCATCTGCACGGTTCAACGGCACCTGCAAGCTGGTTTGGAAGTATCTGTGAGTCACGGGGACTCAGCAATCTCACACCCTCGCGATCAAGACTATTTAAGCTTATGGGTAAGGTAAAGGTATGAGGTGGAGCTGCAGCAAGCGACTAGCATATATGGTGGCTAACATACGCAAATGAGAGCGAGAAGAGAAGGCAAAGCACGATCGATGAACTATGATCAAGAAGTGATCCTAGAACAACCTACGTCAAGCATAACTCCAACACCGTGTTCACTTCCCGGACTCCGCCGGAAAGAGACCATCACGGTTACACACGCGGTTGATGTAATTTTAATTAAGTCAACTTCAGGTTTTCTACAACCGGACATTAACAAATTCCCATCTGCCCATAACCGCGGGCACGGCTTTCGAAAGTTCAAATCCCTGCAGGGGTCCCAACTTAGCCCATGACAAGCTCTCACGGTCAACGAAGGAATAGACCTCCTCCCGAGACATTTCCGATCAGACTCGGTATCCCGGTTCTACAAGACAGTTTCGACAGTTAAAACAAATACAAGCAACACCGCCCGAATGTGCCGACAAATCCCGATAGGAGCTGCACATATCTCGTTCTCAGGGCACAACTCAGATGAGCTCTCCATACAACTAAAACCAAACCTCGAGTTTCCCCGAGGGGGCGCTGCACAGTACTCTAGTTTGGACCAACACTCGGAGGAGCACTGGCCCGGGGGGGTAAAATAATGATGACCCTTGAGTCCGCGAAACCCAAGGGAAAAAAGGCTAGGTGGCAAATGGTAAAACCAATGTTGGGGCATTGCTGGAAGAGTTTTATTCAAGGCGAACTGTCAAGGGTTCCCATTATTACCCCAACCCGCGTAAGGAACGCAAAATCCGGAACATAACACCGATATGACGGAAACTAGGGCGGCAAGAGTGGAACAAAACACCAGGCATAAGGCCGAGCCTCACCCTTTACCAAGTATATAGATGCATTAATTAAATAAGATATATTGTGATATCCCAACAAGTAAACATGTTCCAACAAGGAACAACATCTCCATGTTCCAACAAGGAACAAACTTCAATCTTCACCTGCAACTAACAACGCTATAAGAGGGGCTGAGCAAAGCGGTAACATAGCCAAACAATGGTTTGCTAGGACAAGGTGGGTTAGAGGCTTGGTTCAACAATATGGGAGGCATGATAAGCAAGTGGTAGGTATCGCAGCATAGGCATAGCAAAAGAGCGAGCAACTAGCAAGCAAAGATAGAAGTGATTTCGAGGGTATGGTCATCTTGCCTGAAATCCCGCAAGGAAGAAGAACGAGTCCATGAAGAAGACAAATGGATGAAGTCGAACGGTTCCTCACAAACGCGACGTTATCGGAACCAACCGGAAGAAGCAACACCGGAAAAGAGCAAACAACCTAGTAAACAACCACCACATAGACATGGCATGATGCGCAAACAAGAATGATGCATGTCCGGTTTAAAGAGGGCATGGCATGGCAAAGTGCACAAGCAATTCTACAAATTAAGTGGAGCTCAATATGCAACTCCGTTGCATATTGCCGAAACACCACGCGACTTATTTAGTTCTCTCTCGTTTATGTACCCAACAAGATTAAATGTTGATTAGCATGGCAAGAGGTGAAGCACAACAAAACTACCTATCTAGGCAAGTTTAAATGAGGCCAGAAACAACGAACAACAACTCCGGTAAAACCCCATATGCATATTTTAAGGTTCGGTATTGTTCTGCCCTAAACACAATTTTAGAGTTGTTAAACATGCTAGATGAGTGCATCATGTTAAACTAGGCATTTTTCTACCCTATTTACATATAAGGTTCATTAAAATCCGAGTTACGGTTAAATAGTTATGAAGTAAAGCATTTTAGCATGGCATATGAACAAAATTAGACAAACAACATTTTAAACATTTCAAACATGCATGAAAGTGGAATTATATGAAACTAGATGAAATTCTAAACATTTTACATATAAAGTTTATTTTAAACCCATGCATGGTTGATTAGTTAAGATATGCATGAAGTGCAAGGGTGTTTCTGCAAAACTGGCAGTCTTTGGAAAAATCGTTAAATCGCAGATCTGGGAAAAAAGGCTATGGGCCGAAACTGCACATGGGTCAACAGTGCAAAAGGAGAGGGGCGGCTCACCCATGGGCCTCGACCCGGTTGGTGGTGAGGGACACAGGCAGGCCGGCTTGCGGCTGGGCCATGAAGAGGAGACTGGTGGAGGCAGATCCAGGCCTCGGGTGCTGTGGTGGCCCACGCGGAGCTGGGCCGTCCCTTGCACTGGAGCTGGGCCGTTCGGGGCAGTCTAGAGAAGGCCGGGCCTTGCTGGAGTGACCGGCTATGCATCGACATGGCCAACGCGAGTGAGACGCTCGATCTAGAGCAGGGGAAACAGAGGCCGGCGACGCCATAGACTTGGCGTTTGCTGGAGGTCAGCGAGGGCTCGATGCAAGAGACGACAGCGACGACGTTCGTTCCAGGGAGCCAACGCGGGGCTCCGGTGACGCGGGAAAAGGTGAGGGAGGCCGGAGTAGCGGGAATCAGATGAATCCACGTCGGATCCAGGCGGGAGGAAGGCAAGGGCGCAACGTCCATCGGGAGGCTTCCATGGCGCTGGAGTTGGCGCGGTCTCGAGGAAGAAATAGAGGAAACCACGGGACAAAGGTTCGAGCTCCTCCGTTCGGTGCAGAAATGAGCAGAGGCCGACACCACAGGGATCCAGGGCGGCACGGCCGATCCAGGGCACGGGCGCCATGGCGGTCGACGGGGATGGATGGATCCGCCTGTTTCCGGGCCACATCTGACCAATAGGGCGTCGACGGAGCTCCGGCAAGGGTTGACCAAGGCGGCAGCGTCCTGCAGCTGATGCGGCGTGGGGATTAGAGAGGAACCAGGGAAAACGGGGCGAGGACGAGGAGAGGCCAGGCGTTGTTGACCTGCTAGTCGGAGAGTTGGTCGCGGCCTCCGGCGACCCTGGTCTCCGGCAAGCAACGGGGTGGACACGGACTGCTGCTGCCGCGGCTTGCAGTTTGTCGGGCGAGGAGATCGTGGAACGGAGCGTGATGGTTGGTCAGACACGGAAAACAGAGAAGAAACAGTGTGGTGGCTGCGGCTAGGAGGATCCCTAGGGATTAGGAATTGGTCCGATGATTGCACTGATATTTATAGTAAGTGGGTGTGGGTAGGGCTATCTCGTCCCTCCGATCGTAATCAGATGATCTCGGATAAAATAGTTAGGGAGTCCAAATAAGAAAACGGAGACGTTTTGTAGATGTTTGGGGATGATCTGAGTCCAACGGTGGCAACTGTCCGGGTCGGGTCTGGGACAGTTTTCGGACGCGCGCGTGAGGAGGTCGATGCAGCATGCAAGGAGGGGTTTCGGGGCCTGGTGGTTGACAGCGGACTGTGTAGAAAGCTTTGGAATGAGAGAAGAGAAGAGAGAGAGACCCGGCGACTGTTTTCGGAGACCGAAAACATCCGACGTGTGCCTGGCTATAATGCCGCTATAGTTAAACGGTTGGGCTATCAGACGAACTCCGAATGCGATGAAATTTAGCAGGCGACCTACTAACAACAAAACAACACCGCATGCCAAATTTCACCCCATTCCGAGAACAATTTCCGGCCACTTATAAAAAACTATTTCGGACATGCCTCGGGCGCGTGCAAGTGTGTCTGGGCTCAGAACGGACAACGGAAGGAACGAGGAGGCCGGGACGGATGCAAGTTTTGAAAACATGAAGATGCAATGCACATGATGACATGATATGAAATGCATGACATGCGAGCAAAGACAAGGAAACAACAGCGAATAACTGGAGGACACCTGGCACATCGGTCTCGGGGCGTTACAATCTCGGGGCGTTACAACACTCCACCACTACGAGAGGATCTCGTCCCGAGATCTAGAATGGCACCGGAGGGAAAACGGAAAAGAAAGAGAGGAGGTAAAACTAAGTTGCTTCTTCGACAAACGAGTGAAACCAAAGAACCTTGGGAGGTTGGACAAATTGAAAGAAAGAATACAATGAAGATGAATAAAGTTGAAAACACTCCGTTAGGAAAGAGGAACAAGGAACATTACTAGAACCTTGTAGGTTGAAGACATAAGAAAACTGTCACCAAGGACAAGAAGTACATGCAAGCACTCCGGATAAAATGAGATGTAGAAGGAACGATAAAGATCAATTACGACAACACTCCGGTTGGAAATGGAAGGGATTTGACATGATCTTGACAAAACAAGAAGATGGGTTGAAGAGAGCAACATCATAATGCCTCCGGAACAAAAGTAAGAATGGAATGGAATGAACGAAGGGAAACAAGATCTTGAGAGAGGACGCTTACGACCAAATGCTAGAACGGAGTTGTTGGAAAACCAACAATGAAAAGAACAAGGTTGCAATGGGCTTATGGAGAACAGTTAAAACTACGAGGTGAAATTCTGCCATTAACGGAATTGGATTAATATCAAGAAGGAGACGATAAACTATAACACCGGGAGGATAAATGAAGAACTTGGGTCGTTTATGAGCACCATAAATAGCCACAGTCCTTAGGGAAGGCTTTAGGTGAACTATAACCCAAGATAACTCCAATGACGAGATTGATGGGTTTAAATATCTTGTCCTTAACAACATGTGAATCATGAAACATGAACTCAGATTATCAAGAATGACATAATACCACCTCCAATGGTACGGAAGAAAGAATTGCACTCCGGATTACAAGATGAAGAAAAAACTTGAGCTCCTCTGAAAAGAATCTCGATGAACACTTCGAGAAGGAATTAAATCCTTGATGAACCATCATGTAGAACCTCCATGAAGAACTCCGGTAAACAAAGTAATGATCAAAAGAAATGAAAGAGAAGTTGAAAACACAAGTTGAATCCTTGTAACGATTTAGATGAATCTCCGTGGTGAAATGATTGAGAGAACTTGGGACTCCAGGAAAAAAATAGATAAAGCATCTCGAATCGAGAATTTGATATGATGAACCACTCCGAAAAAAGAATTAATCACTTGGATGAAACAAGAATTAGAATTACATTATGATTATCCTTCACCAATTAAATTGATGACGAGCAAACGGATCGCATACAACTTATCCTCGAAGAAAGGATTAGGATAGATATGGTGCCAACTTGGGAAAGTCTTCAACGATCCACCGGTAGAATTAGGAAACAACGAATGAATTGATATGATAATAAAGAAGAAGAAAAAAAATCTTGAACGAACCACCGTAAGCATTGAAAATGAACGAAGAGAAGATAAAGAAACATCAGAAGAATTATAAAATGAACGAAGATGCTTGAGAGGATTTAGATACATAAGAACGAAGAGATCACGAGCCGATTAAAGATCACTTGAACGAAGCACCGGTTAAATTAGAGAATGATAGCTGAAAGCTGAGAATGAAGAAGTCTTCTTAAATGATGGGCTTCGGGGAGAAGAAATGGAAAACCACTCATGAAATACTCCCGATGGGTGAAAAGAATTCTCATAATCGAAAAATAATTTTGAGAGGATGGGAACAAGCTAGAATCACGAATCTTGAAGAGAATGGAGCAAGAAATGGAGGAAAAACTCTTCTTCGGTCTTCAAATGCAGAGAATGACGATGAGAAATACCACCAAGAATTATTGAGGTACTCCAGAATTAAAATTGGAAAGGTTGAACCAACGATGAAAATAATTTGGAAGATCTTGGAGGAAGACATTTGACTGATGATAAATCATTCTTACGTCAAACTTCGAAATATTTGAGAATAGCTCCGGGAAAAATTAGAAGAGTCAGGTAAGATCCTGGGAAAAAGACCTGTGGGTTAGGGCCCACTCAAAAGAAACACCGTTGATGATTTAAAAGAGAGAATGCACCGGTTGAATTAAATGGCTTGCATGAGGTAACATCCTCGAAAGATCTTTAATGAATGTAGAGTGGAAACACGAATCTTTGAGATATCTTGAGCACTCCGGAACAATTGAATAGCGAGAAATGAATGAATATGAGGAGCGCCGGCAAGAGAAGGTATTAGAAACGAGGGAAAAGGTATGATCAACAAAACTTGACTTGAAACCACCGGAGATGAAAAGAATGAAGAATGATGAACTTGAGGTTCCGTTAGTATCTTCTTGAGAAACACCGGATACGAACATTTAAAGAAAAGGAATGGAGAGACTTCACATGAATAAAATGGCTATGTGATTAAGACATCTGAGTCCTTGAAGAAAACAAGGGTGGGTGGGCGGGAAAAACAAAGGCAACTTGGAGACGGATGAAACAACCACTGTTGAGAAGAAGTGATAATTGATCTGGCGGAAGTTGAAATGATCGGATCCACTTGAAGAGAAACACGCCGGTTGAAAAGAAATTGGCATGACAATCTAGATTATCGAGAAAGATTAGTATTCACATCGTAGTATGAGAACACCATTTGGGGAAGGTATGGAATCAACACTTGACATTGAAGCAACTCGAATACCATAACTCAAAACAAAAAACAAAAGGATTGGCTTGCAGAATAAGCCGGAACAAACATATGGTAGAGATTTCGTCCGAAGTTTTCGTGGTGGGGTCTACACGGGCTCGATCGTACAACACCATCATGTACAAGGCAGTGCACATGACATACGAAGCGTCCCCGAGTCGGCATAGCCAAGGACTCTTTAAGACACAATGAGACCACTGTAAAACGGACCGTGAATAGGCGGACCACTAGACGTCGAACCCCAATTTCATATCATACATCTGTCGGAAAGATATCCTAAGAGCTACTTGATTTCCCACTTATAAACTCCCGAAAATTTCCGGTTATGCAATCAGGTGTTGGGGATATAGGGGAAGCATAATATCTCACCCAAAACTAACAAATCCTACATCCAGCTGTATCCATCCTTCAACACATAACCAAGAAACCTTCGGAAATCATCTACCTCAACCTTCGAAAAGCATCCGTTATATGAGTTATGGCAATACTCCCGAACTCCCGCCCCAGTACTAGGTGGCGTCGAGGTTATCTCACCAACAACTGCATAAAAAAGATTTTCGATGTCGGCGAAACTAAACTCAGGTATTCCAGAACTGCAAAGATAAAATTGTGACGACAACACCTCGGAGCTCAACTCCCCGGGACACTGCCACAACCCCTAAAGACAGGAGGCACCAAGAACAATGTTCTCGTCACAAAACCATCGGAACGATTCCAAGATACCCGCGTGATCCTAAATTTTTTTTTAGTGATATTTGAGAAGAGAAGAGTCAAAAATCTACGTCAGGATGCCTTACCAAAGCGATGAAGGGACTGGGGAGTAAAAATAATTCCTAAACTCTCCGATATATAATTCCTAAATGACTCAAAACATTTTTCTAGACAACAACGGCTGCTAAAAACGATCAAGCAGTGGGGCTCCTAAGGTCGGGGAAGGCTCTGATTACCAACTTGTAACGCCCTCGATGCGGCTATATCTCCCACGTGTCGAAGCACGACTTAGAGGCATAACCGCATTCAAAGCAATGTCACAAGTGAGGTAATCTTCACACAACCCATGTAATACATAAGGGAAAAAGATACATAGTTGGCTTACAATCGCCACTTCACACAATTACATGAATAAAGCATTACAACATCCAAATACAATCAAGGTCTGACTACGGAACCAAAATAAAAGAAGAACCCCCAAAAGCGACAAGGTCCCCGATCGACCCCAACTGGGCTGGGCTCCAGTACTGATCAACTGGAAGCGGAACAACATAAAGGAAAAGATCGTCATCGAGCTCCTCCTTGAGCTTGGTTGTGTCATATGCACAGTTCAACAGCACCTGCAAGCTGGTTTTGGAAGTATCTGTGAGTCACGGGGACTCAGCAATCTCACACCCTCGCGATCAAGACTATTTAAGCTTATGGGTAAAGTAAGGGTATGAGGTGGAGCTGCAGCAAGCGACTAGCATATTTGGTGGCTAACATATACGCAAAAGAGAGCGAGAAGAGAAGGCAAAGCACGATCGAGAAACTATGATCAAGAAGTGATCCTAGAGAAACCTATGTCAAGCATAACTCCAACACCGTGTTCACTTCCCGGACTCCGCCGAAAAGAGACCATCACGGTAACACACACGGTTGATGTATTTTAATTAAGGTCAACTTCAGGTTTTCTACAACCGGACATTAACAAATTCCCATCTGCCCATAACCGCGGGCACGGCTTTCAAAAGTTCAAATCCCTGCAGGGGAGTCCCAACTTAGCCCATGACAAGCTCTCACGGTCAACGAAGGAATAGATCTCCTCCCGAGACATTCCGATCAGACTCGGTATCCCGGTTCTACAAGACACTTCGACAAGTTAAAACAAATCCAGCAACACCGCCCGAATGTGCCGACAAATCCCGATAGGAGCTGCACATATCTCGTTCTCAGGGCACACTCAGATGAGATCTCCATACAACTAAAACCAAACCTCGAGTTTCCCCGAGGGGGCGCTGCACAGGACTCTAGTTTGGACCAACACTCAGAGGAGCACTGTCCCGGGGGGGAGGGGTTAAAATAAAGATGACCCTTGAGTCCGCGGAACCCAAGGGAAAAAGGCTAGGTGGAAAATGGTAAAACCAATGTTGGGCATTGCTGGAAGAGTTTTATTCAAGGCGAACTGTCAAGGGGTTCCCATTATTATCCAACCGCGTAAGGAATGCAAAATCCGGGAACATAACACCGATATGACGGAAACTAGGGCGGCAAGAGTGGAACAAAACACCAGGCATAAGGCCGAGCCTTCCACCCTTTACCAAGTATATAGATGCATTAATTAAATAAGAGATATTGTGATATCCCAGCAAGTAAACAGGTTCCAACAAGGAACAACATCTCCATGTTCCAACAAGGAGCAAACTTCAATCTTCAGTTGCAACTAACAACCCTATAAGAGGGGCTGAGCAAAGCGGTAACGTAGCCAAACAACGGTTTGCTAGGACAAGGTGGGTTAGAGGCTTGGTTTAACAATACGGGAGGCATGATAAGCAAGTGGTAGGTATCGCAGCATAGGCATAGAAAAAGAGTGAGCATCTAGCAAGCAAAGATAGAAGTGATTTCGAGGGTGTGGTCATCTTGCCTGAAATCCCGCAAGGAAGAAGAACGAGTCCATGAAGAAGACAAACGGATGAAGTCGAATGGTTCCTCACAAACGCAACATTATCGGAACCAACCCGAAGAAGCAACACCGGAAAAGAGCAAACAACCTAGTAAACAACCACCACATAGACATGGCATGATGCACAAACAAGAATGATGCATGTCCGGTTTAAAGTGGGCATGGCATGGCAAAGTGCACAAGCATTTCTACAAATTAAGTGGAGCTCAATATGCAACTCCGTTGCATATTGACGAAACACCACGCGACTTATTTAGTTCTCTCTCGTTTATGTACCCAACAAGATTAAATGTTGATTAGCATGGCAAGAGGTGAAGCACAACAAAACTACCTATCTAGGCAAGTTTAAATGAGGCCGGAAACAACGAACAACAACTCCGGTAAAACCCCATATGCATATTTTAAGGTTCGGTACTGTTCTTCCCTAAACACAATTTTAGAGTTGTTAAACATGCTAGATGAGTGCATCATGTTAAACTAGGCATTTTTCTACCCCATTTACATATAAGGTTTATTAAAATCCGAGTTACGGTTAAATAGTTATGAATTAAAGCATTTTAGCATGGCATATGAACAAAATTAGACAAACAACATTTTAAACATTTCAAACATGCATGAAAGTGGCATTATATGAAACTAGATGAAATTCTAGACATTTTACATATAAAGTTTATTTTAAACCCATGCATGGTTAATTAGTTAAGATATGCATGAAGTCCAAGGGTGTTTCTACAAAACTGGAAGTCTCTGGAAAAATCATTAAATCGCAGATCTGGGAAAAAAGGCTATGGGCCGAAACTGCACATGGGTCAAAAGTGCAAAAGGAGAGGGGCGGCTCACCCATGGGCCTCGGCTCGGTCGGTGGTGAGGGACACAGGCAGGCCGGCTTGCGGCTGGGCCAGGAAGAGGAGACTGGTGGAGGCAGATCCAGGCCTCGGGTGCTGTGGTGGCCCACGCGGAGCTGGGCCGTCCCTTGCATTGGAGCTGGGCCGTTCGAGGCAGTCTAGAGAAGGTCGGGCCTTGCTGGAGTGACCGGCTATGCATCTACATGGTTAACGCGAGTGAGACGCTCGATCTGGAGCAGGGGAAACAGAGGCCGTCGACGCCATAGACTTGGCGTTTACTAGAGGTTAGCGAGGGCTCGGCGCAAGAGACGACAGCGACGACGTTCGTTCCAGGGAGCCAACGCGGGGCTCCGGTGACGCGAGAAAAGGCGAGGGAGGCTGGAGTAGCGGGAAGCAGATGAATCCACGTCGGATCCAGGCGGGGAGGAAGGCAAGGGCGCAACGTCCATCGGGAGGCTTCCATGGCGCTGGAGTTGGCGTGGTCTCGAGGAAGAAACAGAGGAGACCACTGGACAAAGGTTCGAGCTCCTCCATCCGGTGCAGAAATGAGCAGAGGCCGACGCCACAGGGATCCAGGGCGGCACGGCCGATCCAGGGCACGGGCGCCATGGCGGTCGACGGGGATGGATGGATCCGCCTGTTTCCGGGCCAGATCCGGCCAAACGGGTGTCGACGGAGCTCCGGCAAGGGTTGACCAAGGCGGCGGGGTCCTGCAGCTAATGCGGCGTGGGGATTAGAGAGGAACCAGGGAAAACGGGGCGAGGACGAGGAGAGGCCCGGCGCTGTTGACCTGCTGGTCGGAGAGTTGGTCGCGGCCTCCGGCGACCCTGGTCTCCGGCCAGCGATGGGGTGGACACGGACTGCTACTGCCGTGGCTTGCAGTTTGTCGGGCAAGGAGATCATGGAACGGAGCGTGATGGTTGGTCGGACACGGAAAACAGAGAAGAAACAGTGTGGTGGCGGCGGCTAGGAGGATCCCTAGGGATTAGGGATTGGTCCGATGATTGCACTGATATTTATAGTAAGTGGGTGTGGGTAGGGCTATCTCGTCCCTTCGATCATAATCAGACGATCTCGGATAAAATAGTTAGGGAGTCCAAATAAGAAAACGGAGACGTTTTGTAGATGTTTGGGGATGATTTGAGTCCAACGGTGGCAACTGTCCACGTCGGGTCCGGGACAGTTTTCGGACGCGCGCGTGAGGAGGTCGATGCAGCATGCAAGGAGGGGTTTTGGGGCCTGGCGGTTGACAGCGGACTGTGTAGAAAGCTTTGGAATGGGAGAAGAGAAGAGAGAGAGAGACCCGACGACTGTTTTCGGAGACCGAAAACGTCCGACATGTGCCCGGCTAGAATGCCGCTATAGTTTAACGGTTGGGCTATCAGACGAACTCCGAATACGATGAAACTTAGCAGGCGACCTACTAACAACAAAACAACACTGCATGCCAACTTTCACCCCTTTCCGAGAACATTTTCCGGCCACTTATAAAAAACTATTTCGGACATGCCTCGGGCGCGTGCAAGTGTGTCTGGGCTCAGAACGGACAACGGAAGGAACGAGGAGGCCGGGACGGATGCAAGTTTTGAAAACATGAAGATGCAATGCACATGATGACATGATATGAAATGCATGACACGCGAGCAAAGACAAGGAAACAACAGCGAATAACTGGAGGACACCTGGCACATCGGTCTCGGGGCGTTACAGCTTGGTGCACTAGCTCGATGATATTTGAGTATGGTTGGAAGTCGGTGATCTTCTTGATAGGATGATTGAGTCCATTCAAGAAACGTGCCATTGTTTGCTCATCATCTTCCGTGACATTGGCTCGTATCATGGCAATCTCCATCTCCTTGTAGTACTCTTCAACGCTCTTGGTTCCTTGCTTGAGTTGTTGGAGTTTCTTGAAGAGATCGTGGTTGTAGTAGGTAGGTACGAAGCATGCTCTCATGACATCCTTCATTTGCGCCCAAGCAGTTATGGGTGGTTCACCTCTTGCCTCTCGGCGCTCAATGACTTGTTCCCACCAAATGAGCACATTGTCTTGGAACTCAAGGGATGCCATTGCGATCTTCTTCTCTTCGTCATAATTGTGCAAACGGAAAATCTTCTCAACTTTCAATGCCCATGAAAGGTACTCTTCGGGATTTTTGCTTCTGTTGAACTTGGGCATGGTGAACTTGAGCTTGCCGTAGCGTTGCTCTTCATTGTGTTGGGGTCGGGGATGATGACACCCATGTTGTAGATGATTGTTCAACTCATGGTGCTCTTGACGCGAAGGGTTGTTGTCCTCATGTTGCTCTTGTGGTGGAGGATTTCCATTGTCTTCATGCTCTCAATAAACCTGATGGTGTTGGCGAGCTTGTGGAGGATCTTCGCGAGCTCGAAGAGGAACTTGACGATGCACGCGAGCGAGAAATCTTTGTTCTTGAATTTCTTCACGATGTGCTTCTTCTTGTTCACGGGCTTGTCGGCTTCGGTCGGCAATGGCTCGACTCGAATCGCATAGAGCTTGTTGCGTCGCAAGTGCTTGAGCGTCACGGAGTTGTTGTGCTTGACGTTGTGCCTCGGCATCTTGGCCATTTTGGTGTAGACGCGCTCGCTCTTCCTCTTCATGTTGGCGTTGACGTTGCCGTTCTCGTGCAAGCACAAAGGCTTCTTGAGTTTGACATTGTCGGCGCTCTTGAGAGTCGGTGTCTCAAATTGGATTAAGGTTTGCTTGATGGTCGGTGCGCGCGGCTCGACGAAGAGTGTTCGATGTCGGTGTACTTGAGCCGAAGAGAGTAAAGTCGGAATGGCAACTTGAACGACTCCTTCTTGAAGTGGAAGACGAGCTATTGAGCAACAAAGCACGAATTTCGTCCGTCCTTGCATCATTCTCTTGCTTGTGATTGTCGAGCTTGTGGTCGAAGTAGTCCTTTGTATGTTGCTCGGAAAGTCGCAAGTCGGCAGCAAGGTTGTCGATGCATTCACTCATCGCTTGTTACTCTTGATGCAAAGCATGTTGTGCACCAAAGAGGTGACTCTTGGTGACGAAGGAGTTCATGTCATCGTCTTGCTCCATGAAGAGTGGGTTGGTAGAAGTACTTGGCCTATCCATCATTCCAAGACAAATGTGAGTGGTAGAAAGAGAGGAATGAGTACCAAATGAACCTTGACCGAAGTTGAAAGTGGATCGAGGATCACTCCAATGTAGGACAAGGAAATAGCACAATTGGTACGAGTTCTTGTCGGTTTCTCACACCTACACAAGTAAAAGCTTTTGGTGGAGCTTGGTTAGGATGGTGGCAGAAAATTTGATGCAATTGTAAGTGAGCTTCAATAATGTTGGGAAAGATTCGCAAGATGCAATGTAAAAGGTAGACCAAGCATATAAGGTACACGGAAACACACACGCAAAAAGATAAGTGGGGTTGTGCAACCAAGGGTGAGCCAAAATGTGGAATCCACGAAAATGCTCTTGTTGCACAACACTAGAGAGACGCTAGCACGTTTGCACGATAGGCAGATACAAGAACTTGTGCACAACCTACTTAGCAAAAATGCAATGACTTCTATCCCAAATACTTTGTATGCAAGGTGTTGCTATGATATGATCCAAGATGATCGAGTATGACAATCTTAATGTTGTATGATGCTATGGTTCTTGCTTAAAAGCTCTTTGCGTATCTTTCCTCTTTGCTTAAAAGCTTGGTTGGCTCTTTGATGTTTGAGCTCTTTTCTCATGCAATGTTTGACGAACCAAGATAGCAACTGAGTATGCGATGACAAGTTTGTGACACAAGAGATGATACCAATATAAGCAACAATGATGTATGTATGTATGCTATGGGAAGTATGATCACTAATGTGCATAAGTCTTGTTGCCGGCAATACTCAATGGCTAGTCTCGATGGGTAAGCAACGGAAAGGAGTAAGGCTATGATGGCTATCAATGTAATGGCAAGAATGATATGTCCAATACCAAGATTAGGTTACCGGTCTTGCTTCCGGTATGGTGTCAAAATGGTGGCACGAATACCAAGTCATAGTCGAGGTGGTCGTTGTTGGTGACGCGTCCGTGGCGAAGATGAGCAGCGGTGATGTCGATGTCGAACCGTACCTAGATAGCCGAAACACAAAAGGATACGGTACCGCAACTCAAATTCTCAAACCTCAAAGTAGCAATTGTGTCAGAGCGCAAAACGGTCCAAAAATAGAGGGTTATGCGGAAGTGGTGGAGGTATGCGGAAATATATATGGTATATGGTGAGCACCGGAACAAAATTTGGTGGAATTTTTGGTGGAGTTATGTAAGTAGTGCGAACTTTCTGTCGAAGCCGAAAGTTCCGGGAAAGACGGAGGGTCCAGGGTCCGAAGGTTCCAAGGAAGGCCGGAAGGTCCGGGGGCCGGAATGTACGGGCTGGACCGGAAATTCCGGTGGTCGTGATTCTGCCAAGAACAGAGACTTCAGGATCGTGGATTTGGGTGGAAAAACTTGGGGAAAAAGCAGAAATTCGAATGGGAAAAAGAAGAAATTGGAGGAAAAGAAGGGTGGGGAGGCTAGATCTACGAGCCACACACAAAATTCACGGATCAAAAGCAACAAAATCTCAACACACGAACAAATCACAAAAAAAAATGGGGCTATTTTTGGTGGGGAATTTCGGATTAGGACGAAAAACAACAAAATTAGGCTAGAAACACAACCGGTAGGCTCCGAAATCATGATCAACCTTGCTCTAGATACCAAGATGATGTAGGGTAGAAGCCTAGTGGCCCGATCTTTCACGAAAGGAGCGGATCCCCCGAAGAACGCGAAGATCACGAGGAGGGAAACGAGGGAAAACACAAGGGGAAACTCAAGAGGGACACTCAAACTAACAAGAACAAGTCACACATGTGCTAGATCCTCGGGTACATAAAATGATACACGAATCCACGGACAACTAAGGACGATACAAGGGTAGCCGGTTCTTCTCTGTGAGGAGGTCTTGAATCCACAAGGGGATCTTCTCGTAAAGGGGTCTTGAATCCACAGTGGATCTTCTCTGAATAGGGGCCGCGGTCCTTCTCAAGGAGTAGATCCGATATGGATGAGCGAAGCTCTATCTCTGAGTATGAGCTAAAGCAACGCTAACCCTAGAAAGTCATACAGGATAGAGTATATATAGTCTAGGTGATGAAAGGGTACATGGGCCTCGGCCGAAGTGGCTGCGCGCAGGCAGGGCCGGAAGTTCCGGGAACCAGAGGTTCCTGGGAGGGTCTGGCCTAACCAGAGACTTGGCGCGGTGGAGATGTGCTGGCATCCGGAGGCCGGAAGGTCTGGGCAGGCTGGAGGTTCCAGACGCCGGAAGGCCCGGGACGGGGTTCGGGCTAACCCGAGAGTTGGCACGCCTGGGCTGGTCGAAGTCATCGGTGGCCGGAAGCTCCGGGTCGGCCGGAAGGTCCGGGGGCCGGAAGTTCCCGGCTCTGGCCGGAAGTTCCGGGCTGTCCAGAGTGTTGACGCATGTCTCTTCTTCTATAGTCCTCGGCTCCGAGTCTTGAGCATTGTACCTGATGACACATAGTATCTCGGACTTAGGCAGTAGCCATGTCTCACTTGAAGATGGGGGAAACTCAAGTAGGAGTGATGTCACCTCGAATTAAATAGCACGTGCCCTAGCCCTTGTCATTGGTCCACTTGGAGCTTGGACAGTTGAGGTGGCATCCATGGGTATGGTCGTGGGATGCTCCGCATCACTTTTGGCCAAAGATGAGACGGGATGTTGAGTGTTTTGTTGCTCGCTGCACTACATGTCAAAAAGCTAAGTCACGACTCAATCCTCATGGTTTATATATGCCTTTGCCTGTACCTAGTGTTCCTTGGGAGGATATTCTATGGACTTTGTTTTAGGTTTACCTCGAACACAGGAGGGGAGGGATAGCATATTTGTTGTGGTGGATAGGTTCTCGAAAATGGCACACTTTATACCAAGTCATAAAAGCGATGATGCTGTTAATGTTGCTGATTTGTTCTTTCATGAAATTATTCGCTTGCATGGTGTGCCAAATACTATTGTTTCAGATTGTGATACTAAATTTCTTATCCGATTTTGGAGATGTTTATGGGCTAAGTTGGGGACTAAACTGCTTTTTAGTACTACTTGTCACCCCCAAACTGATGGACAAACTAAAGTAGTCAATAGAACATTGTATACTATGCTTAGGGCTGTTTTGAAGAATAACAAGAAAATGTGGGAAGAATGCTTGCCTCATATTGAATTTTCTTATAATCGTTTATTGCATTCTACTACTAAGATGTGCCCTTTTGAAATTCTGTATGGTTTCCTACCTCGTGCACCTATTGATTTGTTGCCTCTTCCATCTTCAGAGAAGGTTAATTTTGATGCTAAAGAACGTGATGAATTGATTTTAAAAATGCATGAGTTAACTAAGGAAAACATTGAGCGTATGAATGCTAAATATAAACTTGCTGGAGATAAGGGTAGAAAACATGTTGTGTTTGCACCTGGAGATCTTGTTTGGTTACATTTGCGTAAGGATAGATTTCCTAATTTGCACAAATCAAAGCTAATGCCACGTGTTGATGGTACTTTTAAGGTGTTAGAGAAAATAAATGATAATGCATAAATACTTGAGCTGCCTGCAGATTTTGGGGTTACTCCCACTTTTAACATTGCAGATTTGAAGCCATATTTGGGTGAGGACGATGAACTTTCGTCGAGGACGACTTCATTTAAAGACGGGGAGGATGATGAGGACATCAATACCATTGTTACACCCACAGCCCCTGCTGCTATACATACTGGACCAATTACTAGTGCTCGCGCACGCCAATTGAATTATCAGGTACTTTCGTTTCTTGGTAACGATTCTAACGTTCATGAGAATATGATGCTGCCTAAATTGGATACATTTGTTTTGCTTACAAATGAAGGGCCTAGCTTGGACAAGAAAGATGAACCTTGGAGCAAGTTCAAGCATGGAGATGATGGCATGTGCAAGGGGAACAAGAACGGAGTTACAAGTGATGATTCCAGGAATCTGAAGCCACCATAATGAGTACAGGAAGCATGGGACAAAATATACAAGATGCCACTTCATAAATTTCGTCCAGAGGCTATTCTAGGTGCTGCGTCACCTTATTATTGGGCCAGGCCCATGTATTTTTGAAGTACTTAAGTATAGGCTGTTTTTAGAGTCTGCATGTCTGGGGAAACAAGACTTAGGGTTGGTTTCGGACCCCTCCACCAAGGGCCACGAAATTCCCCCTCTCTCCTCCATATATACAGCCTTTAGAGCATCGTTTAGACTTTGGGTTTTGTTTAGAATAAAGCTTTCCTCTTTTATTCGCAATATCCAGATGGCAATCTCAGTTTGTTGCTTGTTCTTCATTTGCTCGCAGGAAATAGACCCTCATGGTCAAGTTGATCGTGCTCCGGCGTGGTCAATAACCCTCGGAAATTGGTTTAGCGATTGCTAAGGCGTGACGTCTTCGCACGTTCGTAGTCGGACCGTCAAAGTCGACTCCCACAGAAAACAATATCTATCTCACCGAAACATCGGGACACCTTTGCCTCTATCAGCACGTGACATTAGCTTTGATTTGCGCAAATTAGGAAATCTATCCTTACACAAATGTAACCAAACAAGATCTCCAGGTGCAAACACAAAATGTTTTCTACCCTTATCTCCAGCAAGTTTATATTTAGCATTCATACGCTCATTGTTTTCCTTAGTTAACTCATGCATTTTTAAAATCAATTCAGCACGTTCTTTAGCATCAAAATTAACCTTCTCCGAAGATGGAAGAGGCAACAAATCAATAGGTGCACGAGGTAGGAAACCATACACAATTCAAAAGGTCACAACTTAGTAGTAGAATGCAATGAACGATTATAAGCAAATTCAATATGAGGCAAGCATTCTTCCCACATTTTCTTTTTATTCTTCAAAACAGCCCTAAGATTAGTAGACAATGTTCTATTGACTACTTCAGTTTGTCCATCAGTTTAGGGGTGACAAGTAGTACTAAAAAGCAGTTTAGTCCCCAACTTAGCCCATAAACATCTCCAAAAGTGGCTAAGAAATTTAGTATTACGATCTGAAACAATAGTATTTGGCACACCATGCAAGCGAAAAATTTCACGAAAGAACAAATCAGCAACATTAACAGCATCATCGCTTTCATGACATGGTATAAAGTTGTAGCGACCCGACACGAATGGATCAAGTCTCTGTGCTTACGTGTCATCCCTGGATCGGTATGCTGACACACACAGTACTCGAATGGATTTATAACAGAGGTAAATCACATGTATAAAGTAACGTAAATACTATTACCTCAAATCCAAAATCGCGGAAGCAACAAGGTTGTGGTTACCCATCAACACCAACGGCAAAGTTGAGTGTAGAAATCGTAACCCTAACGTATCACTTACTCGTCGTAAGAAACCTGCAACATAAGACGTTGCAGCCCGAAACGGGTCAGTACATTGAATGTACTGGCAAATTCACACCATAGAGAATGATGAACAATGGCTATCACTACATGCATATTTGGCTGGTGGAAAAGCTCTATGGTTATAAAGTTTTTGCGTAAAGCCAATTTTTCCCTACTGCAAAGGAATAAGTTTATTTAACTATCATGGTGGTTGTGAAACATTGAGAATGGTTGACAGCATTCTCAATCCCAATTAAAAATAATTAAAACCCAACAACATTAATTAGAAGTAACATGTTGAGATTCACAATGATATTCAAGTACTAGATACTCAAGTTGTCCATAACCGGGGACACGGCTAATCATGATTAGTTTGTAAACTCTGCAGAGGTTTGCGCACTTTTCCCCACATGACTCGATCGCCTCCGTTTGTTTTCTCGCACTACATGGTGTTTGAGAAACGGATGACCGAGACATAGTCTTTCAGAAGCACTAGCACCTTACATGTGGGGTAGACCGGTACACCTACATCCCCTACATCTGCTAGTCCACCCCGTAAGAGTTCGCACAACTTAGTCAACTATGCCAGAGCCCATAGTAGCATGTGGCTGCACACGGAAGTTTCTAGCATGAAAGATCTTATGATCCCTTTGAGCCTGGGTGGCGGTCCAAAAAAAAGCAGGCAAGTCCTGATAGACATCAGGTGCCTCAATCCACCCAGATGTGTGTTTAAGTTGCCACCTTAGATAAACCATTAAAATTATCAATCTCACATCTGTCATGGATATCACTCACCCAATCCAAGTCTACTAGCATAGCATGGCATAATAAGCGAACGTAGAAGTAACTCCCAAGGGTTTCATAATAATACAGGTAATAGGTACTACCTCATCTACTTCCCATCCCACAATTTAATTAGATCCTAATCATGCAATGTGTGAGGATTGATCTAATGCAATAAAACTGGGTTGTAGAAAAGGTATGATCAAAGTGTGAACTTGCCTGCAATGTTGATGAAGATGATTCGCACTCAAAACTCGTGATAGATCTACTCGTCACACTCCGGGCGATCTATCGTAGGAAAGCAATAGTAACCACACAATAAGTACTCATCTAATGCACAGGGAAAACTCGAACGAGAGAACGAACCAGATAGTTCAACTTAAGAACTCCGGTTGCAAAGAAAGAACGAACCGAACAAAGAAACGGAAAACAAATGGCGGCAGAAAACAACTCGGTTCTAGCAAGTTGAAACTAGGTCAAATTTTACCGGGGCAAAAACTTGTTTAAGTTGATTAGACGGAACGGCGGTTTCGAAACGAAACTCCAGGCGCTTGAATCACCTGATTCCGATAAACGAGCGAGAAGATAAACTAGAACGAAGATCGGATCTGAGATCGCGATCGCGGAATAAATCCGACGAAAGAAAAAGAAGAACGGTTAAACGAACGGACATTCGTTAACCTAGAAGAATCCGGTGATCACGTTCGTTAGGACGAACGGTCCGGCGAACGGTCCAAGGCAACTAAATCGGAAAAGAAAACGAATCCGATCTAGGGTTTCGGAGAAGAAAACCGAAACGAAAACCGATCTAGAAAACCGGAACGGTTTAGCGAAGAACCGGAAAGAAAAACGAATCGGTGGAGAAGAAAAGAATCGGAGCGATTTATAGGAAAAACCGAACCGAGGGAAAGAAGAGACGCAGCGCGGTACCTCTGGCAAATGGCGGCGACGGCGGCGTTGGGCGGCGGCGGCGGTGCACAAGGCGGCGGCGGTGGTGACGCAGGGCGGCGGCGGCGGTGACGCAGGGCGGCGGCGGCGCGGCAAGGTGCGGCGGTGGCGGTGACGCAGGGCGGCGGCGGCGGTGCACAAGGCGGCGGCGGCGGTGACGCAGGGCGGCGGCGGCGTTGACGCAGGGCGGCGGCGGCGGGTGAGGCGCGGCGCGGGTGAGAGGCGCGGGGTGGGGCGCGGCTTGGAGAGGAGAGAGGGGCTTGGGATTTTTGTGTGGGGAGAGGAGGGGGTGTTGGGGTATTTATATTGAGGAGGGGAGAGGGTTTACTTGGGGTAGGGAACAAGAAATAAGAATAGAAGTAGGAAAGATCTAGAAAAATAAACGGAATAAGGAAGTAGGACAAAAGTCCTACTAGGACTTCCAAAAGACAAAGGCGGCGGCTCCTGGAGCCTGGGCACGCACGCGGCGCGGCGATGGCCTTGGCCTTGGCTAGCCGGCCGGCGGCTTGGGCCTTTGGCCCAAGGCGCTGAGTTTTTTTTTTAAACGGTTCCGCGCTCGGAAAACCACAGAAAAACAAAATCTACCGGACTCCAAAACTAATAAAGTAAATTTTTCCCCGACTCCTAAAAATGAGCCGAACAAAATGAACTTTTCTCCGGGCCTAAAATGCAATTTTTGAAAACGCGCATTTTTCCCTATCCAAAGAAAAACAAACAAACACCGGAAAACGAAAATTTGATCTATTTATTAAATCTTCATTTTTCCTATATTTTGGGAAAGTCATATTATTCCCTCTCTCATATTTTTTTATAGGAAAATAATTGAAGATAAAACAAAAAATCAAATGATCCTCTTTTCAAAATTCGAGAAAACTCTCAAATATGAAAATAACGAAATCTCCAACTCTCTCCGAAGGTCCTTGAGTTGCGTGAAATTTCTAGGATCATCCAAAATGCAAGAAAATATGATATGCATGATGACCTAATATTCCAAATTGAAAATAAATTCAAAAGAACTTTGAATTTAATTCTTTGAAACTCCCAACTCATATTTCATATAATTTGAAGAAGTCATTTTATCTTCTCTCGTGAAAATCATTGAGTCGCATAAAGTTTCAGAATTGGAATATTTCCAAATGAAATTCAAATATTTTCAACACCCCTTGTCATTTAAATAAATGGAAGAAGTCATGTCATCTTCTCTCCGGGGTTTAGTGTTTGAAAAGAATTTGAATTCATGGAGATCGGAAAACAAATATGAAAGTTTGGGAAAGTCCTTTTATTCCCTCTCATTTAACTTTCAAAAGTTTCGAATTCACTCACTTTCAGTCAATCAATCAAACAATCAATCAAATCTATCTATTTATTATAACATTCCAAAATTTAGAATTTTGGGATGTTACAAAAGTGTGACATTTTCGAGAACCTATCCACGACAACAAATATGCTATCCCTCCCCTTCTTTGTTCGAGGTAAACCTAAAACAAAGTCCATAGATATATCCTCCCAAGGAACACTAGGTACAGGCAAAGGCATATATAAACCATGACGATTGAGTCGTGACTTAGCTTTTTGACATGTAGTGCAGCGAGCAACAAAATGCTCAACATCCCGTCTCATCTTTGGCCAAAAGAAATGTGTAGCAAGTAT